>NC_056728.1:853631980-853671980 GCF_019279795.1 Protopterus annectens | reverse complement strand
GTTCCCTATCACCTGTATATGTTTGCATGGGCAGACCATGACATGTCCTGTAACATGCCATGATTCCCACTACACTGCGACTTGGGGCAGTATATGTAGGGGTAATGTGTGTGTGGCAAATGGGATATTGTTGCTCACACAATCATTATACTATAGTGTTCAGTTTGCTTACTGGTATGTCGCTGTGACTATGGTGCAATTGGTTGTGGGTTTACACTTTCACACTAGTGTTGCATCCCTGTAGTTCCTGTTATATTTGCAAATGCATCTGTAAAGCCCCAGAGCTGGATTTGGGTCATGGTATGTCACTTTGATTGTAGTCTGGACATTGCTTGGTAGTATAGTGTAGTTTCCCTAATGTTGTGTTATGTCTACATATTCATAGGATGTCCATTTGTCTGGCTGATATCTTTGGTCTGGTCCCCATAACTATTGTGTATTCCTGACACATCAGTGGGAGGATGTGGGGATTGAGGTCACTAAACAATGAGAAGCAATTGAGACGGGACATGGGATATTTCAGCCGATATATGTTAGGACATACAGTGTTACCACATCAACTTTCTCAGTTTATGTACTCACATATTTTGGATATGTCCCTATTTTCATGCATTTGTCCCTCCCACTTTGTCATGCTTAGTCTGTATTCATTGCACTAAGGGGTTCTGAGCATACCTCTACACTGCCAGGATTTTCACAGAATGTCCAGATGTTTGGCCTATACTTTTGTTCTGTTCCACAGTTTATTTGTATTTGACTGGTAAATCACTGTGATGATCCAAGGATTTATGTCATTAAATAATGACATAACATTTCGGTTTCCATCCTCATATCCTTCAGTAATTGTCTGCTGTTGCTGTAGCAAATGCCTTTGTTTCTAACAGTGATATTTGAAATATGTCCTTAGTTGTGGCCCATTTTCCCACCCTGTTTTACAGCCTTTAAACATGTTTCTTGCACTAAGAGGTTGAGAGGGATGGTTCTGAGGTATGACTGCACTGCATGTTATATACATACATGCATATATATATATATATATATATATATATATATATATATATATATATATATATGGGTCTACTTTAAAAGCCCGAAACGCTACTTCGCCGACACAAAAATCACTGACGCCAGATAACCGACAACACACAAAACCGACAACGCAAAACACCGAACACCATAACACCGACACACCGAACGTAAACAACACATCACACTACATAACATACCCACTAGCCCTAACCCAAACCCTAACCCTAAGGTCCGACACTATCGCACACTCACCCTACCTGCACCCTAACCCTAACTCACTTAACCCACCCCTAGCCCAAGGTCCGACACTATCGCACACTTCACCTACCTGCACCCTAACCCTAACTCACTTAACCCACCCCTAGCTCAAGGTCCGACACTATCGCACACTTCACCTACCTGCACCCTAACCCTAACTCACTTAACCCACCCCTAGCCCAAGGTCCGACACTATCGCACACTTCACCTACCTGCACCCTAACCCTAACTCACGTATCTCGTCCCTAAACTACAGTCCCTCACTATCACACACTTACCTTACACGAACCATAACTCCGACACTAACGCACACTCACCTTTCCCACAGCCTAACCCGAAATCCCACAATATCGTACACTTACCTCACCACTCCTAACGCCGTCACTGTCGCACACTTACCGAGTCGCGATCGCACATTACCCTTGTCGGTCTTTCCGCTGTCGGCAAATCACCCTGTCGGTAAACTTACCTGTCGGTCATTTGGTCTTCGTTTTCCACGTGTCGGGGAATCGTCGGTTCGGTCTTTAGAAGTAGACCCATATATATATATATATATATATATATATATATATATATATATATATATATATATATATATATATATATATATATATATATATATATATATATATATATATATATATATATATATGTGTGTGTGTGTGTGTGTTTGTGTGTGTGTGTATGTCTATATACAACACATGAGTAATCCCAGAGAGCTTTCTCACTAATGTTGTATGCCTCTATTGCATGATATAGTTGAAATAGCACCAATGATTCCTACAGTTCAGATGGTGTAGTGGTACATTGCACTGACTGTAATCTACAGGGTCATGGACATGAGAATGATTTTTTTTTCATAAATGTTAAATGACCAGAATGCATATGTTTCTTAAAGCATTAGACATTTGCACAGCTCAGATGGTGTAGTAGTATATTGCTATGATTGTAGAGTATAGCATCCCAGGTTTGAGACTTGAAGGCTGACTATTTTGTTGCTGGGCAACAAACAAGGTCTGATAGATACAGAGTGATTAAGGCACTTTTAAGCTGTTGTAAGCAGGTCTGTGCCAGTTTGCATGACGCTAAGCGATGCCAAGCTATGGTTAATCAGATTTAGCTTCACTTAGCACTGCTTATTTCTGCTTACCCCATGCTAATTTCTTTAAAAGAAAAGAAAAAGGGGAGATATGAAGGTGGTGAAAAAAGGGGCATGCAGACGGAAGTACTGTATGAAAGGTAGCTAGAAATGTGCAGGACAAGTGTAGGAAAGGTCCATAGCTGTCCATTTCTTCTACAGCAACAGCTGTGAATTTGTACAGAATTTGGAGGTGAATTTAGACACTCAACCCCCTGAGAGAGGGGTGAGGACAACAGTAATGTGTTGTTAAGCCGTCTGGACCAGATTACATGTGTCCAGTGGACACATGTGTGAAATGGACAGCTATGTTTAGGGCATAATGTTTTGGGGGGAACAGATGCCCCTTTTTTTAAGGTGAGAGTGGGATGTTGGGGAAGGATAGTAGGTACATTTGGGGAGGTAATTTGGGTAGAAAGACAGACAAGACAGCAGACAGGGGCGGCATATGACACATTTGGGGGTAAACACCTTGGACAGGGAGGGTGGTTGGGAATCAGATGTGCATGAGCCCCCAAATGGATACAGTGGGACTGAGGTCCCCACCCATGAGCAGTCACAACTGGTGCCTCATGGCCCCAAAGGTGGCTGCACTGAGGGCTGGACAGAAGGGGTAGGCTGACCCTCAAGATTTGCCAAGTGGCCCTCAATCTGGCACAGCTGTCCACCAAACACTTTTTGGATGGCGATACACACCAAACCCCACACCTGGCTATGGGTGACAGTTTCCTGTCCGTGCCCACTCCCAGGGGGGATGGGCCCCAACCCCTGAGGCTGTTCTACCCAAAGACTGTGCAGGACTAGCAAACAAAGAGGTCCTGGGTTGGTTCCAAGACATTTTGGGGCCCAGTGCCATGGCCAGATGAGGCGGGACAGGTTGATCCACTGGGATCTGCCTTGCCAGACATGCTATGGTGTTGAGGTTTTACAAAATATGGTGGTTAGTCATGAACAACACATTTCAAGATTAGTTATAACAGAATGCATGGGTGTTCCAACTGACCATATAAAACAGATTTGAAATAGTTGCATAGCAAATGGAATACAGGCATATATGGAACCACGGTAGGCATTATAATGACATACAAGTTATATTGCTAGCAACAGGCTACCAATGATAGTATTTGAATGGGGAACATTAATTATCAAACAATTCAATATTTATAGAAAAATAGGACACATGTCACAACAGTAAGTTTGGAGGAAAAACATATCCATTGATTATGTGCATGAATTACTGGTGCAGATAGGGAGGGGGAGAAAGAGAGTGAGATATCAATTAACAACTATATAGGCTTCAATTGTTCACAACTGTACTGATCATTATTCTACTCATTACTGTCCAGGTATGACTTCACTGTACATCTAGCTATGGCCTGGGGTTGGGCCAGTGGAATGTTTGTACACAGTGTATTACTAAAGCCTTCTTAAAGCTAATACATACATTTCCTTACCTGGCAAACCTGTGGAAGAAATATCTACACTATCTGACTGTTTCTACACATATTCACATAGTCATGGTTACATATGTGACACTAACAGGGGTGCCCTACACTCATGCTGTGTGTGTGTGTGTGTGTGTGTGTGTGTGTGTGTGTGTGTGTGTGTGTGTGTGTGTGTGTGTGTGTGTGTGTGTGTGTGTGTGTGTGTGTGTGTGTGTGTGTGTGTGTGTGTGTGTGTGTGTGTGTGTGTGTGTGTGTGTGTGCTACTGCCATCCTCCACCTGGATTTCTATCTGTCACCCTGGATGTTGGCAGCTGTAACCACTAACCGTGACAGCATGAAAGTTGAGGGACATTTATTAGAAGAAACCGCTTGGTGTATGTACTTATCTTGCTGTCATTTGGAGCCCTGGATTGGATAGTGAAAGTGCTGTACACAGTGTATTAGTACAGCCTTCTTACAGCTAATAGAAATATTTTCTTACTTGGCAGACCTGTGGGGGAAATTTCTGTTAACACTGCCTGTTTCTACACATATTCACATATTGTTGGTTGAAATTATGCATACAGCTTACTAGCACTCCCGGGATTCAAGCCATACCTGTCTGTGCAAAAAGGTACAGCAAGGTTGTGTTTTATCACAATGAGCTATTGAGGAACAGTTACTTGTTGCTTGACTGCTTTCTGCCTAATACTCTCTTGGTTGGGCAATCGGACCTTGTAATACTGACATTCATGCATGGCAGATAGTTCTTGTACTGTGTATTAATACTTTGACATATTACAGTCTGGAAAGCAATGATTAACACAAAGCATTGCTGTAGGGGATACAGTATAATAGTTTACACATTACTATTCAGGGATGAGATCTTGGTGTGTGGAACATTTTATATAGTTGCTCTCCTATTTTACAGCTCCACAATCATTGTCAGATGAGCCTCAATTAATTCATGCTGTCATAGCCATAGTTGCTGTGCAGAACCTGTACACATTTAGATTCATGCCACCATATACCAAAGTAAACACAACAGTCTGGGATTTTTAGTTTTATTGAAGGGTACTGACACTTTTATTGATAGATATCCTGCACATCACTATTACTCTGCTAATGTCTAGTTTATTCATTACACACAGTACACATTTTAACCTACTGGTAGTTGACATTCTACTCCTTTCTATTTATTTGCCCTGAATACTGCAAGCTAGATTTGTACTCACCAGTCTCCCGGTGCAGCCTTAGCAACCTGCTGGCATGGGTGTCTATGTTTGCAGCCCACTCATCTGCAGCTGTACAGGAGATAAAGAAATATTTATGCATACCTATCGATCGCATATGCAGGCTGGACTTTGGTAAACAATAATTGATACTGATACTTACTTCTGGGACTTTCTGTGCCCATCCATCTTGGGTCCACTGGTCCAAGACCTTCCCCTTCCTATGTTTAAGGTCAGTGAAATGGTGCCGGTCCTGCTCAACACTTTGAGGGATGCCACTAGCACTGGTGAGATCACATGTGAGACGGTCCCAGGCCTCCGCTTTGTAATGTGAGCACTGGTACTGACCCTGCAGCAGTATCTCCTCATGGTCTTTCACTAGAAATCCAACATGACCTTGGACTCCTGAATGCCTCAGGGCTGCACCTGAAAGCGCAATCCCTCTCCTATGCCTGCCATAGTGCCTGCAAAGATGAGCTGCAACTGGTTATGGATGTATTCCCACCTGTGAGCTTTAAATAAGATCACATTTCCACTTTTTTGCTGTCATTGGACCATTTTGAATATGCTGAACTAAGCTAAGGTATGTGCAAACCCGCTTAGCTAAGGTTGGCAGTGCTTAAAGGGTTAGATGTTGAGCACTGCTTACCAAAGCGCAAATCCACTTAGCTGGACTACTTATTGCTTAGCATTTATATTTAAGTAATGCTTACACCAGCTTAGCTTAGCTGAACACTGCTTAGCATTCCTCAGATTTTATTTTATAGAAAAACTGATGACCTTTTCCCCCTCAAGAAACTCCCCAATAGAGAAAGACTCTTTCTCAATACTCAGTAGTGGCAACATCCAAATCAAAATTGTATCCAATGCCAAACTTCTGGGCTTCATCATTGATGAGCATCTGAAATTTGACATCCATATTCAAGCTTCCATAAAAAAATAAAAAAAATAGGACATCTTTACAGGCACAACCATTTCCTCTCCCCCTCCACCAGAAAAACCCTAGCATCTTCCTACCTTCTCCCCTCTCTTATGTATGGTGCCCCACTCTTAAACAATCGCCAACTCAGTTTACAATCCAAACTCGAATCATGCTATAATATAATAAGAATTTGCTACCAACTCAAAAAACTCCTCCCACCACTGCCACTCTCTCCACACCCTTCAGTGGCTTGAACTTCCCAATTATCTGACCTTGCTTAAGCTCACTAACGCCCACAAGCGCATCCATAAACCTGCTAACTGCCCCTCTCTCTCTACCACACTAACCCCCTACATCCCTAACAGCTCACTCAGATCAGAAAACCAAAGCTTCCTACAGATCCACAAACCATCACAACCCCCAGGCCACCTCCTACTGTCCTGCTCACTTTCTAAACTATGGAACTCCCTCCCTTCCACTCTTTACAAAACCCAAGACCACACTAAATTCAAAACTCTCTTGTTCTCCTATCTTATTACTAAATGGATATTCACACCCCACTCCCCAACTCAAATTCCCCTCTAGCTACTATCCTCTCCACTCTCACTGCTGGTACTACTACTTCTTCACCCTTATTGTGTCAGTTCCTTAAGTTAAAAAAATTCTGATTTATGTCTGTATCACAAATGCAATGTTATTGTATTTAAATATTTTTATTATATATATGTATCACAAAAGCCATGTTATTGCATTGTATGCTGTATTTTCTCTATGAACTTACTGTATGTTACCTCACTATTATTTTGTACAGTGCATACTCTCACAACTGACTGTATATTCTATTTCTCTGTAACTGTTCATTGGAGCTTTTCTCCCCAGGCCTCCACTGAAAATGGGCTCTTTGTGGCCCAGTGGACTTACCCAGTTATCAAACTGAAATAAAATAAAATAATCCAACAAAAGCAGCTGGAAACTGCCGAACAAGCTTCCGAAAGCAAAAAACAATGGCAGAGACAGAAAAATAACCAGCAACTTTAATAAACAGAACCTCTAATGAGCGCTTTTGTCTCTCAAACTAGAATCAGAGACTTCTTCAGACTGAAGTTCTTGTTCACAATAATGCACATTTATACTCATTTAAAATCACATGCACCAATAAAAAAATCACATGACATCACATTATATAACATTTAAAACTATGGGTTATAAATCTATTAATGTTTTAGCCCTTTTCTTTTAAAATACATTATAAAATCCTCTCTATTATTTAACCCAGGAAGAAAACAAGCATTTAACTTAACCTGCCAGCAATATTCTAACCATCCAAACTCTACCTCAATATTTCCCACACAGTCAACATTGTCCAGTGTTTCTAATACCAGGAATTTAAAATCAATCTTGCATTTCCTCAATTTATAGTGTGTGCTTAAAGCATTTCTTTCATCCCCTATTTGCACTACATATTTATGTTTGTAAATTATTTTCTTTTAAGAAAACACTTGGAAACTGGCTTGGAAATTTCATCTGTATTTTTGCATTTAACTCCTATGGGATGTTTAAACTATGGTAAGCAGAGGACCATAAAGCGCACACTCACTTAGCTATGCTTAAACATTCCTTAGCCTGCAAAAAAAGTATATATTAATATTATATTATTATGTTATATAAGTGAGTCTTGTGGTGTTCTGGCAACTCATTGAGGACTGTAATTGGGAAATAATGGAATTCATTTGACTTTCAGGCTCCTATCCTTCAGGGACATCTGCTAATACATATAGTGTTTTTTTATCAACTTTCTATGTGTGTGAGGGCAATTTTCAGCTCTGTCCCTATTTTATTGTTTTTACCCCCATTATGTGAGCCCTTGTCCACATGCGCTGATGTCAGGGAATATTGGCATACATTTGCTTTCAGACTTCTACCCTTCGGTAATTCATGCTAATGCATGACCTGTTTTCAACTTGCTAAGTTTAGTGGGCAATATGTGTGTTGTGTCCCTTTTGAGGGATTTATCCCCCATTATTTGTGCATTTGCACATATTTCCTGCTTTAGCAGGTTATGGAGGTGTCATATGGCACTTTGGCAATGCAGGGTGTGTGTCACAGAACCTGTCACACACTCCCTGCAGTGCTTTCTTACTGCAGTATTTATTTCAGTGTCAGCAGACATTGAAATAATCATTTATTTCATTTCAGTGTCCGTGGACACTGAAATACTGGCATAATATTAGAGTAAATCTCTAATGTTATGCCAGATCAATTTAGAAAGTGCCGTACGGCACTTTCTGAGTGCAGGGGTCGTATTCAATGTCCGTGCACTACTTGGACACACCCCCTGTACTCGTTCATAGTTCATGTCCATATAGGTAGAACAGCAGGCACCTTCATGAATATGAAAGATGCTCTGCCATGCTATATGGACACGAACTACTCCGTGCAAGAATAACACTATTCTTGCACGGAGTTTATTCAATCCCAGGAATAATCTATTTCCATAAATTATTGTTACCAAAGATTGCTTTCATCCCTCTAGATTTCTTCAGGTGTATGCACAAGAACACTACAAATATATATCTACAAAAATTCTTGCTAAAACTAACCAATATGCATATTAAAAACAGTAAACCAGAATGAAAAAAGAATTTAATCTTATATGTACATTTAATAAGTAAGTTAAACCAGGAAAAGTACATTAACTCACTGCTGGCCACAATGGGACAGTAAAAAATAGTGTCCTTATAAAGGTAGTGAACATTCCTTATAACATAACACTAAAATCAATAGTTAAATAAGGATAGTGGAAAAATAAAATAAAATAAAATCAGTCCTGTAAACAATGTGGTAATTTTCTAAGTTCCAGTATACTTTTAAGTGAACAGCAGTAATTTAGTCCAGGCTTTCTAAAAGAGTTTAGCTTTAATTGCATTATGAGTTCATATTTTTCTAGTACATTCAGGATATCACCTTGAAGATCACCAATGTTTATGCGATTCAGTATCTGGAACTTAAAACCTGTGTGTCTTCTATACAGAGAAAGGTGTTAGGCTAGTGCATTGTTTTTACAGCTAGATCAGATTTCTGCTAGATGACAT
This sequence comes from Protopterus annectens, assembly GCF_019279795.1. Taxonomy (NCBI): domain Eukaryota; kingdom Metazoa; phylum Chordata; order Ceratodontiformes; family Protopteridae; genus Protopterus; species Protopterus annectens. The sequence continues at coordinate 853,662,885 of NC_056728.1, read as the reverse complement.
GAAATCCTATGCATACGTTTATTTGTAGTCTTGTCCACATAAAATGCATCACATTCATTGCACAGTGCCCTGTAAATTACTTTTGTAGTTTTACAGTCACCCCTTGCACTGGTCTGAATGATTTTCTTTAAATAGGGGCAATAACAACTACCATCTTGCTGTGTGTATATATACATATATATATATATATATATATATATATATATATATATACAGAATGTACAATTAACTTTATATCTTTAGGGTTTCTCTCATATAGTCTAGTTTAAATTCAACAAAACGTCTAATGCTCCTGGCTTTCCTGTAAACAAAGGATGGGGCTTTGCCTAAGATGTTAATCAGATAAGGGTTTCCTGTGGCTATGGCCCAGTTTTCTTTAATAACATTTTTGATACTATAATACAGAGTGTATGTCAAGATGCAACTATTTTTGCATTTGTTATTCTCCATGGAATTTCTTAATATTCTCATAATAGAAGGTTGAGTGAAGGCACTTTGATCATTTTTAGTTCTGTCATGGGTTCCAGGATGTTTTTTTAACATCTGACTTTCATAGCCTCTCACAAGGAAATCATTCTCTAAATTGTTCAGGTTTCTCAGAAAGAGCTCTATCTCTGTGGTAATTCTGGCTAATCTATAGCCCTAGGACTTCACCACATTATACCTATTTTTTGTAGGTTGCAGACTTTTACTGTGGAGTAATAAATTAACTTTCTTTGGTTCTATGAACAGATCATTGGTGATTCTGTTATTGTTAGTATCCTTGGAAATCTGCATATCTAAGAAAGTGATTGAAGTAGAGTGTGGGAAAAGGTAAATTAGGTACATTTCAGGAAGGAGGTAGTTTGATTGAGGTAAGTGATAAAATCCCCATGCTGCAAGGTGTCACCTTCCCACACAATAAATACATCATCATTAAAACACAAATAGCATGTGATATGCTGCATGTAATCTGTGTTGTTTAACACAAAGTCCTCATTCCATTTTCCCAGGGCTATGTTGGTTATGCTGGTAGCCATGACAGTCCCATGGCTACACCAGTTTTTTGTTTGTATTATTTGCCATTGAAAGTAAAGAAATTAAAATCTAGCACTGGATTAATGAGCTTGCTTAACTTTTGCATCTGTGCCTATTTACCATTTTCAGGAATAAGTCCTTCTTCTCACAATGTAGTGATATTTGTGTTCCATACATCATATGCTCTTTTTATGCCATCCATGGTAAATAACTCATAACATCTGTTATCCTCCAGCATGTTCTCTATCTAGTGGTATTAGTCACAAAAATACCTCCTCCCTTGTCTGCCTTCATTATACGCATGGATTTATCATTGCCTAGCTTAATCAATAATTTTCTTTCTCCCTGTGTTAAGTTATAAAGTTTTTTTCTTAGAAGGGTTTTTTAAGTAGTCTCCTGATATTCATCTCACATTTCACTTCGAAAGCAGCTAATGTTTGATTTAGTGGTGGACAGCAACTGCTAGGCCTTTTTATAGTTTCATCAATGGCTTTATTTACAGAGTCATTAATTTCGCCATGAAATTGTACCTTTAAGTTGAGCTTCCTCACAAACATTTTAAGGTCTATCAGTACCTGAGCTGCATTGCTTCTGCAGCTTGGGTCAAATGTAAGCCCTTTTGATAATACACATTTTTTTAATTTTCACTCAGTGCTTTAACAGAGTGGTTCTAGATAAGTGGAGCACATAGTGTTGTGGCTGTGTCTGGTTCCTCCATCTGAGCCTGGTACCTGGGTTGCAGTTGGGATTGCTCAGGTATTGCATTTCCCTCACCCCGTCCACTGTTTGGTTTTCCTGTCTCCCCGGGGGTTCTTGGATAGGGTGTGAGATCTTTGGAAATCCTTATGTGCTTTCTGGAATCTCAGTGGTTTGTAGTACTGTGCCTCACTATGGCTGTGATAGGGGGGATCCGGGTAAGAAGGACCAGCACTGGGGTTCTGGTGGTGGTCATGGTTCTGGGTTTGGTTCTGGTACTGGTGTTGTCTGTGGTATTAGTGTGGTGGTTGGTGTCTGTGCTGTCAATATTGGTCTTCCTGAAGACACTGGTCTCTGTGAATGTGCTGCTGTTCCTGGTAGTTGGATTGTCTATGGTCCCAGTTGTCCTGATGGTTCTGTAATTTGTCCTGTAGATTCCTCTGTTGAGTCTGGTCTCCTTTGTGGCTCATGTTCCTGTTCTGATCCATCTGTGATGTCATAGGTTTGTGCAGAGTGCTGATAGCCAGAGGGGATTGGTATGGTGGGGAATGAGATGGTGGGGGGCACCCTCCTGGTGGTCCAGAATTGTGCCCCTGTCTGGTTCTGCGAGATGGTCTTCCCTGGGAAAATCCCATTGATGTCAGCTAGCCTGGTTATCATTTTGACTATATCCACTGTTATATCAAAAACCTTGCCTGTTTTTGATTCATTTGCTGTTATTAATATTATTACTATTAAAATTATTGTAACTCCATACCTCCCAACCTTTTAGAGAAATAAATTTGTACAAAGCCATAAATAAAAGTGGGACAAAGGTTCAAAAATATGGACTTTTTTAAAATATTGTTCTTACAAATTTAGAAACTTGATAGAATAACAGGCTTTACATTAGCATGAATTTTCTGAAGGACATAAAGTCTGAAACTCAAATTACTGTCATTTTCTAACTTTAATATTTAATGATTTGCCACTAATTTGCCAGAAAATCGCAATTTTATGGAAAATGGAACAAAAATATGAGGCCAAAATCTGGACATTCTGTGAAAATCTGTACAGGTGAGAGGTATGTTACTTCCTGGAAAGTCTTCCAGGGTCCTCTTTGTCCTGTTGATCTCATTTCATTTTATTAATCTTTATTTCTTTAATGGACTGCCCATATCCTTTAACTCTTTATTTAAGCAGCTCAAATTTAGCATCTAGGTCACTGTGTTACTTGTTCTCCAGTGCTGTTTTTAAATTAGTGATATCAAGCTTTATAGCTTCCTGCACACTAAGTTGTTCCTTATTAGTAAACATATAAGCTTGTAGCTGGCATCCTCTAAAATATCTTCTCATTCTTTAGAAAGTGAATCATTCATACTTTTTCCACACTGGTCTTTTGTTCAGTCTGAGTCCCTTGGGTAGACTCTTCTTGTCTCTGTTTTGTTGTAAATAAATGTGTCACCAGTAGAGACACTGAATGCATTTCAGTTGATTTTCTAGTTTATAAAAAGTCTCTGAATTCACACTTTCTGGGCCCTGTCTTCCCTCTCCATTTTCTATATCAGTTTGTATGTGATCTGCTTCTTTTTCATTCCAGGTAGGCACAGTTAGTAAATCTCTTAGTCTGTCCTTATCCATGTTTTAAAATTATGGAATTAAACACCAAATATAGAATCCTTTTATGGAAGAAAATCTTTGGTCTTAATAATCAAAGTGCCAAACAAAAAACAAGTAATCTCCATGGTATCCCTTAAGTCTCAGACAACCCATTCTACAGGTATAGTGGATACAAAACAAAACAGTGTAAGAAACTTCTCTGTGTGGAAGTTTTTTGAATTCCTGTATGTCTAGTTAATCACTATATATTAAAAATCAGAAAAAAAATCCGAAAATGGTAATAGAAGTAGCAAACTTAAAAACGTCCTAAATAAAAAAAAATATTTTTGAAATATTATTAATATTAAACAGAATTATTAAGTGCGTTAGGTAATCAGAAGTAATCCAAGCAGGGTAGGCAGTCTGTTTCCAGTCAAAAATCGTTTATTAAGCACACAGACAAGAAATCCAAACAAAAAAATAAATAAATAAACAGAATGATAGTTTCCTCTCAAACTTTCTGACTAATATGCCTTTTTTATGTATGAGAGTGGTTTATTTAGTTGTAAAACAAACCCTGGGATTCAACAAGCCATTTTTTCTGTGGAGAAATAGTGTAGCTGCTCCTGCACAGAATATGGCGATCCAGTAAACAAGGCTGGGAGCATGCACGAGCCTGCTAGCACTATTCCTGCATGGACACCACTGAATTATGCTAATTTCCTCATTTGCTGGTGAAAACCATGTAAATGAGGTGAATTAGCAATTCAGTAAGCAGGCAGGTATCCATGCAAGAACAATGTGAGGTGCAGAAATGTTTTTGGCTACTAGCCAAATTCATTTATGCAAAAATCAAAATGGAGGCATGACAGCTCAAAGTAAAGCATGTATTATAATACTTAGGCATGCCAATGACCAACTATATGGCCACTGGCATGGAAAAGTGTTGAAAAATTACAAAATTATAAAAATCAAAGTGTATTTTTTTGGCCAATGTTGGCCGTTTAAGCATAGGCCAGTAACGCGTTAACAGGATCATGCCGAAAATAATAAAAAAAAAAAAACGCGAAAAGGCAATTTTAAGTGAAATCTGCATTTTACCATTATAGTCAATGGCATGCAGAATCAAAACAATAGTGGAAAGGCTCTGGTATAGTGCTGTAACTAGGGACTAAGGCAGTGGGGTATGCTAATGAGGGAAATTTACTGAATCACAAAAAGGAGATAAGTGCCAAACTGCACCAAACCGTGTAGGAGTTATAAGGCAGTTGTGTAAGCAAGAGAAGCAGCTGACATGAAAATGAGGTGTGTCATGCTTACTGTAAGCAGATTGGACCTCCATGGCTCCTATTTGTGCTAAGTTAAGCTGTGATTTGCTTGTTTTAGGAAATCTAAGTGTGGTTGTGTATAAGGGAGGGCAAGCTCTGCTTAGAACTGCTTACATGTGAGCAGCAGCTTTGCGCAGCATGCCATGGGCATTAAAAGGGGTGGAAACAGGAAAAAAAGGGAAATAGCAGAACAGAGGAAAAGAACTTAAAATCACTAATACGGACTCAATCATTCACAATGGCCCATTCAAAGCCCACAAGAATGTAGCTGGCAGGTGAAATGTATCTTAGTCAGCCAATTACACAGGCAGCATTTGCAGCAGACGTGTATAAAGCATGCAAACACCTTTCAGTCTGTTTTCTTCCCCGCAAATTCTGCATCATTGGTGTATACACATGGGGGGATTTCAGCTTAGAAAATGTTAGGGGCTGCTGTTGCTTTTGATACATCAGTATGTGCTACAGGGTGAGGGCGGTGAGGAGGATAATGCTGGCAACCATCCCAGACCGAAGAGGAGAAGAACAGTGTTCAGACCTAGTGTGACCTACCAGGGGCTACATGATCTGGAGATAATAGAGTTATACGGAGTGGACAGAGACATACTGCAGCAACTTGTCGAGCTGTGCCGGCCTCACCTCAGACCCAAAGCCAACAGAGGGGAATCCATCCCAGTAGATACCAAGGTATGTGTAGCCTTAAGAATACTAGCTACAGGTACTTTCCAAAGACCTACTGGGAACATGATGGGGGTATCACAGGCATCTGCATCCAGGGTACTCTACCAGTTCCTGGATGACATGCTACCACATGCCACTGAGCACATTTACTTCCCCAATACCTGTGAGGAAAGGCTCAGCAATATGCGTCTCTTCCATCATGTAGCAGCTACCCAGAGGTACTGGGTGCGATAGACTGCACACACATCCACATTAAAGCACCACCCGGTGAACATGGTAAGGTCTATGTAAATTGCAAGTGATTCCCTTCCATCAACTGCCAGGTCATGTGCAATGCCCAGGGCATTATCATAAATGTGTGTGTGTGCTAGCAGCCCTGGAAGCTATCACGACTCCCACATCTCGCATTCATCACAGCTGTACCAGGCATTTGCCAGTGGGGACATCCCATATGGCCATTTGGTGGGGGATGCTGGCTATGCACTGGAGCTGTGGATGATGACACCCATCAGAAATGCACTCACACCCAATAAAGAATGCCATAATGAGGCACACACACAAACCAGGATCATAATAGAGCATGTATTTGGGATGCTCAAGTCACGGTCCCTCTGCCTTGACATATCTGGTAGAGCCTTGCAGTACTCTCCAGCCACATATGTATACATGTTCATAATATGTGCCATGCTACACAATATGATCCAGAGGAAACAGCTGCAGTGGGAACAGCATGGGGAAGGGCCACACAGACCCCACCATTGCCAATGTCCCCACAGACACAGAGGGACTTGGAGGAGGAACCCCCTGAGCCAGCCCCCATAGGCAGATGGAGGCTTGCCCAAAATGCCCTGGCCTTGGCAACAATGTATAGCACACACAATGACAATGTAGGGACCCAGGGACTGACACCTCTCTCTGACTCACACACAAAGTAAAATGGATGACACACACACATATCACACTACCTGTAACCTAGCATATATAGGCAGTGTACTGGGTGCATCTGACATTGGCAGCTCTCAAGTACCATCCTCACAACTGCTGCAGGCACAAGGTAAGTCAGTCTTCTTAACAATAAATGAATGTATTAGTATGTTTTGGTAGCATAGCTATGGCATTGCTGTATGCATGCAAGGGAATGGGTTGTCTACTGGGATAGCAGCAGACAACTGACAGCTATGTGGGACACCAGGAAATGTTTTCCCAATACTGGCCTCCCCACACTATGCAGTAGTACCCAAGGTGACAAATTTCACTGCAGTATATGTGGGGGGCAAGCTAACTGGAGGATCATAGGTCACAGGCATGGATGTCAGTGTGGGAGCCCCATACACACCCCTCAGCCTCACCCAGCACGCCAGTTGCAGAACACCTTTAAGAAATGTCTGGCAAAGGCCCACAAATGGTGACAATGATGAAATACCCCCTACAAACATTACACAGTGATAGTGCAGCAGGTGTTGCAGTTGCAGTAAGGCTCTGAAGGGCAAGAAGTCAGAAACTCAAAATATGCCATCACAATCTGCCCTGTGGCCTTTAGTGATATGCCATTAGTCTTCAAGACAGGGCACAGTACTATGCTAAATGGAACCAAAATGTAAATCAAATATCAGCAAAGTCTGTGCAAATGTGTACAGTTGACAGGTGTGCCCCCCACATATTCCCATAGAACTGCAGTAACATGTATGTTTGCAGGGACATAGCAGCAGAGCACAGATGGACAGGCCTGTCCCAATCTACATGATAACTTGTTGCATGTCCATAATATGCAGGGGTCAATGAGCTATGTATATGTGTGTGGTTAATACTGTCAGGATGTGGCCAGCACTTACTCCTGGCTGCTGTGTCTAGTAGCCTAGGTACACTACTGTGGTTGACAGGGTCATGTTCCAAGAACTGCAGTGCCAACTAATATGCATGTTGCCTACACCTATGGTAGGAGTTGTACACACTGTCCAGACGTCAAGATCTGTTATTGCAGGAAAGCTGTACAGGTCATGAACAGGGGGCCACACATATGGACAGTACACAGCTTGGAGTAGCCTACACAATGCCTACCATACCTCTCAACTGTACAGACCTATTCTAGAATGTCCACAGGTTAGCATCACAGTTGTGGTCTGTATAACATGAAATAGTGGTTGTCTGGCAAGTCACTGGCAAATCACGTTAAGACTAAGGTCAAAAAATAATGGCAGATTGTAGTGTCAGACTTCATAGCCTATTGAAAAATGCATGCTAATGCAAAACCTGTTACTGAATCACATTTCTAGCTTTATCGAAGGGAAATACTTAAAAATGTTCCCTATATTTCGACCTCTGTCACCCAATTAGTTATGGCTTTGTCCAGATGTCCGGCTCTCAAAAGTTGAGAGGTATGGTGCCTAGTAGTAGAGCAGGTACCTGAAGGTCAGTGTACTGGCAGGTCATAAAAGGCTGCCACCTTTCTGTGTCAGCACTGACATGTCACTTGCCAAAAGCCATACCCCTGGAATGGCAGGTTGTCACCGACGGAGCACAAGTATGGTTTGTATATCTGTTCTGCTTGTTCTAACACTGCATTCACCTGCAAAGTATTTGCAAAACAAGAAAAGGTCATGTCAAAATATCAATGGCAGACAGTGTAGAAGCAGATGTCACACCCATAACAGAAAGCAGGCAAATAGCAAACTGGTCCCCCAACTGTCTATGTATGGCAGAAGAGTATCAACACACTGTCCCCATGTGTGGGCCTTCATCTGAATGTCATATGTGGGCCTGTCCAGATGTGACAGTTTCACAGCTAGGCCAACATGTAGCCACATAAGAACATGGCAACACAAGCCATCTGAGGACCCTAGCAGATGTAGTGGTGCAATGATGGACAACCTGTCAAATACTCTCATAGGTGTGGTCCATAACCTTGTGTGCGATGTTACGGCATTTACCATGTTCACACCAGAATTACAAATACATAGCAGCCACTGTGGACAAAGCCTGTGACCAGACTACAGAAGGATAAAGAGACACACAGAAGGGGGAGGGGAACCACTGGCCAGACAAATGGAGAATGTGCACACCTGAGCACATTTTGCAGTAACATAGGTGCCCTGCAGTGTATGGAGCCAGTAAGCATCACCTGCAAATACACAACACACACCCACATGAGTGGAGGTCCACAGCAAATCAAACCCCAAGCAAAGGACACCTCAGAGGCAAAAACACATGAAAACTTCCCAAAACTACACACCACAGACCACAGATACTCCACACATCAGGGTCTTGCAAACACTTAGGCCTTACCATGCACACAACCTATTACCTATAGAAGACTCCACTGTGAGATACACAGATGTGCCACACACCAGGCAGGATAAGGAGAAAGTCATGATTAGTTGTTTGGTGGGTGCCATAATCTGCCATATCACACATGCCCTCAAGTCACCCCACAACAGGTACAGGTATCACACTGGCCTGGTCCATGATGGTGTGAATAATGTTAGAAGTACGTCACCGACTATAGAAAGACAGACGTGATGCAGCTTGCTGAATATGTATCCCATGCAGGTATGTCCCTAGCCATAAGCACCACCCTGCCATCACCCAGAGTGATGGATCAATATGACCAGAAAGTGATTGTCAGTAACACCTGACTCACTTACCATTGTCACCCCAGGGGGATCCACTGCCTGGTAGCCTGGGAACATATGATTGACAGAATGCACTGCCTTGCTACAGATGGCCTGCATCAGTCTCACATGGCCTACAGGCCTCTGGCAAAGGCCCATGCCTCACCCATACTGCCTTTGTAGGGAATGTCATGGGGTCCATGCTACCAAAATAACACAATCAACAAAATGCAAATGAAAAGCCATGTCACTAAATGCTAGTAGCATACCTCTCAACCTCATAGAGCAAGCAATCTGGACAAAGCCATAAATAATGGTGGGATAGAGGCCCAAGTATTGGGTCACTTTTGAAATATTGATCTCATAACGTGAGAAAGTTGATAGAATGACAGAGGATGTGTAGTAGCATGGATGTCATGAAGGATGTGAAGTCTGACAATCAAATGTCATTATTCCCTGCCTGCAACCCTGAGTGATTTGCAACAAACATGCTAGAAAACCACAATGTTAAGAGAAACTGTCCAGATATATGAGGCACAAATCTGGATAATCTGTGAGAAACTGTACAGTTGAGAGGTATGGCCACACCAGCATATGACCTTTCAGGTAAGAAGAATACTGCACAACCAGGAGATCCCCAGCCAGTATATCACTGAGGTGCTGGACCTTTTACACAGCTTCATCAGTCAGTTGGCTGTAGCCACACCTCCTAACTGGCCAGATTGTACAAGAATGTCTAGCCCTTGTCTCATAATATTGGTCTGTGCATCACCCATCTTGTATTTCTCTGGTAAATAACTGTGATGATCCAATGATATCTGTCAGTAGGTACTGACACAATACATTACAATGTCAAACATTACATATGTCAGAAAATTTCGGCTAAATCAAACCCGGTAACCCAAGCACCATATACATTAATAAGAGCAATAGTTATAGTATCCCCCTATGTATGGGCCATTGTTTCCCCATATTGGCAGCCTATCTCCAGATATCTTGCACAAACCAGTCGCAAGGTATGACTGTAGCACACAACACCCTGGCCTGGAGTACAACTATCCCTGGAATGGATTCCCACACTTACTATAGAAGGTCATACTGGGCATGCTCCTACACTTAGAGAAGTAAAGCCCATGTCTGAAACCACATCAGGCTATATATATTTCTATTGTGCAGATGTCTTTGACCTAACTGTCTCCCCACACACCCATCAGACAGAATAATCCACAGCTCTGTGGCGCATGTGATAACTGTGTGACACTATAGTACAAATAACTACATAGGTAGGGGTTCTAATTCAAGTTGCAGCATATGTAAGTGTGGGTGTGTGTATGGGAATAAGAGTTTTAGTCCTTTTCTACACAGTACACTTTTCATTGAGTCCTTTCCCACACAGTACACTTTTCATTGCCCTACTTTAAGCAGGCCTGCTGTCAGTCACCTTAGAAGTACCTTTGGGCAGGCTTCAGCCCTATAAGCTCTGTGGCACATGCAATGACTGCATACCACTATAGTACAAATAACTAGTTAGATAGGGGTTCTAATCTCAGTACTGGCAAATGTGCAAGTGTGTCTGTGTGTGTGTGTGTGTGTGTGTGTGTGTGTGTGTGTGTGTGTGTGTGTGTGTGTGTGTGTGTGTTTGTGTGTTTGTAGGTTAAGGATTTTGAGGCCATTCACACCCAGTACACTTCCCATTGCCCTACTTTAGCAGTCCTACTGATGTTAGTCAACTTTGAAGTACCTTTGGGCAGACCTCACCCCTCTAAACCATTTGGCATATGCAATAACTACATAACACTGTAATACAAAAAATAGGTAGGGTAGGTAGGGATTCTAATCTCAGTCCTGGCAAATGTGTGTGTGAGTGTATTTGTGTTTGTAAGTGTGTATATCTGTAGCTTAAAGTATTTTGTGGCTTTTCTCACCCAGTACATCTCCCACTGCCATACTTTACAAGGGCTGGTTATGTTCCTCACCTTAGAAGTACCTTAGGACACCCTTCACCCTATAAGCTCCATGGTGTGTGCAATAACTGCATGACACTGTAACAGCAATAACTAGATAGGTAGGGGTTCTAATCTCAATCCTAGCAAATGTGTGCTTGTACCATGTCCATTGTGGGTGGGGTTTGCAATTTGTTGGGTGTGGTCCACCCAGAACAAATCCCAATGTCCACTTTACAAAGCCCACTATTGTCACCCACTGTACAGGTAGCGGTAGACATTGTGCAGCCCAATAAGCTCCTGTGCCTTGTGCAATAACTGTGTAACAGTATGGAATAAAAAACAAGATAGGCAGGGCTTCTAATCCCTTGATACCATTCCCCACTCAGGAATCATAGACAAACACACTCAGCTAGGCATCAACCCCTATGTAATTAGGTGGGTTGCAAAGTGGCTCACAGAATGTACAGTGTGAAAGTAGCAGACTCTAAGTTAGACAGCCAGTCAGTCATGAGTGGAGTCCCACAGGGTTTAGTCCTGGGTCCCCTCCTGTTTGGTATCTACACCTCTGATGTCCAGGCCAACACGAAGGGAGTCTGACTGACAATGTTCACAGATGACTGCAAGGTGGGTGCTATGATTAACTCCCCAAGTGATTTTGATATCCTGCAGAAAGGCCTCACTGAGACCTACAACTGGTGTCAGAACCCTGGACTTAAGCTCAATACCAAAAATGTGTGTCACCATCCCCTTTGGAAAAAACTTGGTTCCCGTGCATCACCACAGCAATGGTAGTCCACTGAACACAGAAGTCATTATAAGAGATCTGGGAACACTGGTTGACATTGACCTCTCCGTTGACTACCACAGTGCCACTGTGGTCAGAAAGTCCTTCTATGTGGCAGATTTCATTATTAAGGGTGTTGCATCCTGGAAAAACAAGTCATTCTCTCCCTCTACTATTCCCTCATTAGGCCAGTCATCATGTACAATGGCCCATTTGGCATGTGCCTCACTAGAGACTTGTAACAACTGGAGAGGCTGCAAAGGTACCTTGCAAAGAGGTTCCTAGGCCTTAAACACTTGTCCTATATGGACAGACTCCAATAACTCCAACTATTCTCTGTCTCATATTGACTACTTAGATGCAATCTCTGCATGACTTACAAAGCTATGTCTGACACAGCTCTGTTAGGAATGCTACATCTAAAGAAACCCAATGCATCCACACCACATGCCCCAGAGCTCTCAACCTCATTACCACAATTAACAGAACATGCTGGAGGAATAGGTTCATAACCCAGACACTGCCCATGCTATGGAATAGACTTCAAATACATGTCAAGCAGAGCATGTCACTGACCCTCTTAAAGAGAAATCTGGATGAGTGGATGGGGAATAGAAATATCACCCCAGGGATCACTCCAGTGGCTATACTCAAAAGACACACTTGAGACTAATGTCAGGTGGCACAGTGCCAGGGTAATTCTATGGGCTAGGCTTGTAAAGGCTCCCTGGGCATTCACCTAGTGCACACCTATTAACCTATGGATCTCAGTACTGGCCAACATGTATGTGTGTGCATTAGTGTGTACACAGGTTTTGTGAGTGTGTAAACATGTTGGTGAAAGTAGTTTGAGGCCCTTCTCACTCAGTACACCTCCCGCTGCCAAACTTTACAAGGGCTGGTGATGTTGTTCATGTTAGAAGAACCGTGGGACACTCTTCATCCTATACGCTCCATGGTGCATGTGATAAATATGTAACAGTGGAGTAGCAATAACTAGAGAGGTAGGTGTTCTAATCTCAATCCTGGTAAATGTGTGTGTGTGTGTGTGTGTGTATGTTTGTGTGTGTGTGTGTGTGTGTGTGTGTGCGTGTGTGTGTGTGTGTGTGTGTGTGTGTGTGTGTGTGTGTGTGTGTGTGTGTGTGTGTGTGTGTGTGTGTGTGTGTGTGTGTGTGTGTGTGTGTGTGTGTGTGTGTGTGTGTGTGTGTGTGTGTGTGTGTGTGTGTGTCGGTGTGGGTGTGTGTGCGTGTGTGTGTGAACTGTATCCTTTGTATGTGTTTGAGTAAGAACTATATCCATTGGGGGGTGGGTTTTACATTTGTAGATCATGGTACTTCCAGTACACGTCCCAAGGTCTACTTTACAAGGCCTGCTGTCTTCATCAACCATAGAAGTATCTGTTGACACTCTTCAGCACAATAAGCACTGTGCCACATGCAGGAACTATGTAACCATATGGACTGACGAACAATATTTATTTTATTTATTTTATTTTTATTTTACATTTGTTAACCGGGCTAGTCTAGCTGGATATATGTCCATTTTCAGTAGAGGCCCGGGGAGAAAAGCTCCACAGATACTAAATTACAAGGAGACAAATTATAAAATAAATTAAGTACAAAAAGAATATACATTTAGTAACACGAAAAACAAAATACCTAAGGAACACACACAAAAATATAGTTGTTCAGTAGAAGCATTACAAAACGTCAAGATTAGCAACATATTTTCGATAATCCATTGGAGAGAAAAATACAAAGGAGGAAGAGAGAAAGAAGCAATAGTCTAGTGAGGAAAAGGGTAAGAAGATGGAAAGGAGGACAGGGGAGAGAAAATGGAGGAGAGGGTAGGAGCATAAGAGGAGAGCAACAGGGCAATAAGAAGAAGGAATAAGTATAGTAAATAAGTATAGTGTAAAGATTCTAGTAGTGTAGGTGGAAAGAAGAAGGTCAGTCAGGAGTCCTGCAGGAGCAGAGCCAGTGATTTTGGAAGTACAGTTTGATTTTTTGTTTGAAGAGTGGTAAGGAGGGGATTAGAGTGATATCAGTGGGTAGCTGATTCCATATCCTTCCTACAGTATTAGTGAACAGAGAGTCACCAGCTAAGTTATGGGACTTTACAGATTTGGTCATGAGTTTAGAAGAAGATCGGAGGGAGGTAAGATTATTATAAGGGATTAAAAGTTGAGAAAGTATAGGGGTATTATAAGGTTGTTACAGTATCTTGTGAGCAATGGTAAGTTGTGAGATCAAAAGACAGTTTTGTAGCTCAAGCCAGCCTAGGAGTTTTAGGTTATGACAGTGATGTGTTCTGAAAGGGTTACAGGTGGCAAAGCGGGCAATGCTATTGTAACAAGTTGCTAGTTTATTTAGGTTGGCCTTCTTAAGGTTAGTGAAGTAGGTGAGGTGTAAAAGAGAGTAGATATAAGATGGGAGTGGGCAATAGTAGCTCTGGTAGAAGGTGTGAGAAAAGGTTTGATACGGTATAATGATCCAATTTTTTATTAACAGTTTTGATGATATTATTGATGTGTTGATCAAAAGTGAGATTGTTGTCGATGGTTATTCCTAGCAGTTTAGTTGATGTGTCAGGAGAGATAACAGTGGTGTCATTGGATAAAATGTTGAAGTTTAATGGGGAGGCTCGAGTGGTAGGAGTGAAAAGGAGAAGTTTTGTTTTTTTAGCATTGAGGAGGAGGTACTGTCTAGTAAACCAAGTTTCTACAGTGTTGAAGGTAGTTTGAGTTAGAGACAGTAGCTCTGTGGAGGTAGATGCTGAGCAAATAATCGTGGAGTCGTCAGCATATTGGATGCAGGTAGCTTGTGGGATGATAGTGTTGAGATTGTTTATGTAAATGGAGAAGAGAAGTGGACCGAGAATAGAGCCCTGTGGGACTCCAATAGAAACAGGCAATAGTGAAGAGATATGATTGTGTTAATCTCAGTCCTGGCAAATGTGTATATGAGTGAGTGTATATGTGTTTGAAAATGTGTATATCTGTAGGTTAAAGTATTTTGAGCCCATACTCACCCAGTGCATCTCCCATTGCCATACTTTACAAGGCGAGGGGATGTTGTTCACCTTAGGAGTACCTTGGGACACTATTTACCCTGTGTTGTGTGCGATAAATGAATAACACTGTAGTAGCAAAAACTACATAGGTAGGGGTTCTAATCTCAGTCCTGGCAATTGTGTGTTTGAGTGATGACTATATCCCTTGGGTAGCTATGGTTTACAATTTAAGGCCATGGTACTGCCAGTACACATCCCAAGGTCCACTTTATGAGGCCCACTGTCTACATCAACCATAGCCATATCTGAAGATACTCTGCAGCCCTATAAGCCACATGCTGCATGTAACAGCAATGTAACAGTATGGAATGAATAACAAGATAGGCAGGGCTGCTAATCTCATACTGGCAAATATATATGTGTGTGTGTGTGTGTGTGTGTGTGTGTGTGTGTGTGTGTGTGTGTGTGTGTGTGTGTGTGTGTGTGTGTGTGTGTGTGCATTGAAGTGTATAGCAGTGTTTGTGAATCTGTAGAGCCGTAAGTGTCAGTATTATGAGTCCTTTCCCACCCAGTACACCCCCCATTGCCAGGCAATAGTGAAGAGATATGATTGTGCTAATCTCAGTCCTGGCAAATGTGTATATGAGTGAGTGTATATGTGTTTGTAAATGTGTATATCTGTAGGTTAAAGTATTTTGAGCCCATACTCACCCATTGCATCTCCCATTGCCATACTTTACAAGGCGAGGGGATGTTGTTCACCTTAGGAGTACCTTGGGACACTATTTACCCTGTGTTGTGTGCGATAAATGCATAACACTGTAGTAGCAAAAACTACATAGGTAGGGGTTCTAATCTCAGTCCTGGCAATTGTGTGTTTGAGTGATGACTATATCCCTTGGGTAGCTATGGTTTACAATTTAAGGCCATGGTACTGCCAGTACACATCCCAAGGTCCACTTTATGAGGCCCACTGTCTACATCAGCCATAGCCATATCTGAAGATACTCTGCAGCCCTATAAGCCACATGCTGCATGTAACAGCAATGTAACAGTATGGAATGAATAACAAGATAGGCAGGGCTGCTAATCTCATACTGGCAAATATGTGTGTGTGTGTGTGTGTGTGTGTGTGTGTGTGTGTGTGTGTGTGTGTGTGTGTGTGTGTGTGTGTGTGTGTGTGTGTGTGTGTGTGTGCATTGAAGTGTATAGCAGTGTTTGTGAATCTGTAGAGCCGTAAGTGTCAGTATTATGAGTCCTTTCCCACCCAGTACACCCCCCATTGCCATACCTTACAAGGGCACATGATGTTATCCACTTTACAGGTACCTTGGAACACTCATCACACTATATGCTCTGTGCCACCTGTGATAACCGCATACCACTATAGTACCACTAACTAGATGGGTAGGGGTTCCAAACCCAATACTGGCAACTGTGAACCTGTGCATGTGTGTGTGTATGTGTGTGAGTGAGTGTGTGTGTGTGTGTGTGTGTGTGTGTGTGTGTGTGTGTGTGTGTGTGTGTGTGTGTGTGTGTGTGTGTGTGTGTCTGTGGGAATAGTATTCTCTGTGTGCTTGTTTGACACAATATCCTCTGAGTTTTACCAATTTGAGGTATGTTCCACACACTACACTTACCATTGTCCACTTTATAAGGGCTGCTGTTGTTAACTACCACAGGCTTACCTGTATACACCATAAATAACATGAAGACCAGGCCGTATAAAATCCAAGTGTCTTTTTTTATTTTAATGAACAGATTGAGCGCTTTTGGCTACAACATATAGCTTTCATCAGAATGAACTTCCCTTCAAAACACCTTCATTTTTATAAAAAAAATGTTAGCCAATCACCAAGGTGAATGGTGGTCTAAAATATTTTGGGTGATTGGACATTTGTTACCTGTATACACCGCTGAGCCCTATAAGCTCTGTGGTACATGCAAAAACTGTTATACAGACCTCGTAAATGTGTACATATACAGCTGTGCCTCAGCTATGACACGGTCGATGTATTACCACTCTGCCATACCCCTCGTTGGCAATGTCTGCAGAGCCAAATTCTGCTGACACACAGACACCTAGAACACAAACAGAATACAGCATGTGAGACTACATTCTGTCAGCATTACTGACACCAATAATGCATCTTAGCTGAAAAGGTACCCACACTCTGAAGTGCACCCATTACAAATGCCAGCTGACAGCACGTTACACAGCATTACATAGCTAAACTGTAGTAAATTCACCCTGTGCATCACAATCATATTAGCATGTTCCTGCATTGATGGTATGGATGACAAGGATTTGTCACAGGTATGATCATATGCGCAGGGTGTGGTGTGGGTTTGCCAGAGGTCTAGGCCAGACCATGTAGTTGCCATAATGTGTGTGTGTTTGGAGGGGAATCCCTGAAATGGGTTGTGTAGAGGTGCTGTGTGTGTCAGGTGGTGACATGCGTGTGATTGAGATATTTATGTGTTTGCATGCCCACAGTCACACCATGTGGCCACCCTACACAGGGGTATGTAGGAAAGCTGTGGACCATACATGACAGGGTGTATAGTTCACCATCTCTGGCCATGAACACGGGAACTGGTCCTGCCATGGGTGTCACCGGAACCACCTGGCCCAAGGCCAGAAGCAGTACTAATCCCCAATGGTGACTGCTGTCTGTTGGATCTGTGTCCCTGATGGGACTGGCCAGGACCATGTGCCCATGGTCTGCTTTGGTGTGATGTGAACAGCACACCCCCCTTCTGTTGTGCTGGTGGTACTGCCACTATGGGAGTGTGATTGTACATGGTCCCATGGAATCCCAGCTGATGTTGATGCTGTCCTATGGCCATGTGGCTGACGCCCATCTCTCACCACAAGCTGCATCACAGACATTCCACAGTCAAGGATTGTCAACACCTCACACAACCATCCATCCATGACCCTAGCATAATAACATGTGGCCTCAGCAAAGTCATGGAGGTCATCACGCATGGCAGCAAGAGTTACATCCAACACCCTGAGTATTTGTCTGGTGTTGCATTCAGTACATGCCTGTGCCTCTATAATGTCCAAAACATGTGTCTGGTAACACCTGCTGTGGCACATGCAACAGGGGATTGATGGGCAGCAAACTTCTGTCAAGAACCCCTGTCCATCTGCCTGTGTGTGACCTTGCCTGCTCCCTGCCTATGGCTGGTGTCTACATTCACATTCGCCATACCCAACACACACTAGCCTGTTCCATGCCACCACCCTTAACATGTCCATCATCTGTGGCTGCTGAGAACTGGGTATGTGTGGGCATACTGACTGTGTGCAGGGACATGGTGGTTGGAAGTGGGATACCAAACACTGGCATGGATTCAGGCACCAACAACTCCACATATGCCTCACTATGACCACCATCATCATGGGAGTCTGCTAACACACTGATATTAGGTTGTGAGGGGGAGGGACACCAACCCCTGTGTTCAGCTGTGAGGGGAAGACAACATATGTGAATTAATACCCTACAGTATTATGTTTGCTGATATTTACACACACACACACACACACACACACACACACACACACACACACACACACACACACACACACACACATGCACACACACTCCTGGTACAGTCTGGCACAGCTGTGACAACTATGGGCCCTTCAGAGCAGACCTTACGCTAGTTCTGCCTGCCACAATCCATCTCTATCACTGCTAATGTACTTCACTGCTAATTCCAAGCCAGCACCTGTTTCCCCTGTTCAGCTGTTACACCCACAGGATCCCAGAGGTGTCCTATCCATTTTCCATGCAGTTGTCCAGCTTCTTCTTCAAGAGGGCTATACATGTACTCTGCTAGCCATGGGCAGGAAGTGTATTTTACAGACAGTGTATTCTGTGGGACACTACACTTATTTCTTTATTTATTTATTTATTTATGTACATTTGTTGACTGGGAAAATCTGACTAGATGCAGGTCCTTTTTCAGCGGATGCCCAGGGAAAAAAGCTTCACAATAAAGATGAATTTAGGTACATGATTACAAGAAGTAGATGTAGTTGTGTGTATAAAAGTAATGTTAATGCAATCATAGTTCCTGATGAATAACATAGTACTTACAGTACTCACATGACATCTGTGCCATCTAAGATGGCATGTATTCTAGAATTAAACAGCAGTTATTCACATTGTTACAGTAAAAAATTACAGCAGTATTATAAATAATAAGCTTTCAAGCATCAGAGTTGGCTGTAATCAAAGGTAGTTAGTGGGGTGGAAGAGTGGTTGAGGGTGGATGGAATGGAAGATGCTAGTGAGGAGTGATACAAGGGCATAACCAGCATTTTTTTAGGTGAGATTTATGTACAGCTTTAAAGTGAGTGCATGATGGTACAGAGGTCCCACCAACGAGTACTATACATGTCATAGAACAGGTGAGGCCCCTGCATGCATGATGCGTGAGTGGGGTTTTCTTACAGATATGCAGAAATGCCATCAACGCTGCTTTGGAAATGGCCTTGTATGCCAGACACAGGTCACCTATTATCAGTATGTATGACACTGAGTACAGGGACTGGGATTTCAGCCTACCTGTATTGGATAGGTGTTACAGACCCTGGAGTAGCCTGGTCAGGAATCTCTGTGGTCTCCGCAACTGCTGCATTTGCTTGGCAAGGTACATGCCAAAGGAGCCATTGTACTTTGTAAGGCATCTGATAAGGGTGGAGTGCAGGAATATTGTGGCCACCTGATTCCTGGATGACATACCCATATTTGTGAGGTGAGCCATGTAGACGGCTTTCTGTACAATGGTGCCCACACGGTTAGAAACTGTCAGGTTGCTACCAACCTTGGTGCACAAATTGCCTCACACCTGATTGCATGCCATGTACATTGTTACTGTCATCATTTGTGTGGATGATATCTGCCACAGCAGAGAGAATAATGCCTCTCCTGGCATTCAGTTTATGGAAATGCTTCTTGCACCAGTCATTAACAGGGTGAGGGCCTCTTGGGGGATGCTCACATCAGTAGAGGTACGTAAGACAGTGGACAGCTTGCAAGCATCTGTATACCTGGTCAGCCACACACCACTGTGTTTGTCATGCACCTCCAATATGTATATCTAAAAGAGTAGAGGCACTGCTTTGGAAGACTCAATTAGAGGTGGGTTCCACTGCTTTGACTGAGTGGGTACTATCATTGGGCCAGTTAGCCACCCATCTGGTAACATACAGCTTGATGCCTAGCTGTGTAGGTGTATGTATCATGCCCACCTGGGAATTATTGTCAGGGAATTGGGCTAAGGGAAGGTAGGGATTGGTCACCATCTTTCCCACATACTTGTTGGTTGACCAGCTTTAACAGGCTCGATTTCCCTTTGACAATACCATGCTGTGTGGGCTCAGGTATTTTGATGTTGCCAATGTCTCTGTTCATAATGTCCTTGATATTGTCTTCTATACCTTTGCACAGCAGACTAGTTAGGCTGATGTGCATATGATTGGCTGGATTGGTGGATTTCTCCACCTTTGTGTATAGGGATGAGAGTGGCTGTACTCTGTGCAGATGAGATGATGGCAGTGCTCAGGCTTTGGCTGACTACAAAGCAGAATGGATATGAGAAACCATGCTTGTGTTCATGTAGGATGCAGCAGGGATGGTATCAGGACTATGGAGACTTCTGTGTGTTGCCTTTGAGAGGGCATTATGGACCTGCTTTCTGATGATGAGGGGAGGGGGCAGGTGCTGTGCATGCACATGTGTACCGATGGGAGGACAAGAGGGTGATGTTTATATTTCACCTGTCTGCAGCTGGTTGCCTATATCAATGCCATATGTGTATGTGGTGGTGTTGACCACCAGTACAGAGCAGATTTGTGTTTTGCTTCTGAGATTGCAGACACATGTGTGGAAGGTCTAGTGGGTGGCCTTGCTGGATGTGTCCAATTTGCACTCAAAGATAGCCTTAGGGTAATTCATCTGTGACCTTAGTTGCTTGTGCAGACCAAGGTGACATTGCTTCCAATAAGGCACCTGTTCCTTTCTGGCCATGTCCAGCAATTATTTCCACTTATTATGGTATTTGTTTATTGCTGCTGTCCACCATGGATGTTTACCTTACCTTGAGGGAGATGATGTTGTCCTGTCAGGTATTGCTGAGTCCATATGGCTATGTAGGTGCCCACAGAGTATTGTGGTGTGGGCCTGGATACTACTGCTACTTCCAACTGATGGGATATTGGCTGTGAAGCTACTTATATCTGCTCTGAGAGGATTTATAGTAATTTGTGTAAAGTTGATTTTGTTTGACCCTGACAAGGGGGCAGTAGGGGGGATGGTGACCTGAACAGTAATGGCTATGTGGTAAGATCAGATCTTATCAAGGAGGATGACACTGTAGGAGTGGCACCAAGGCTACTGATGTTAATCAGGACCATGCGCAGGATATTTCTACCTGTTGCAGGATTGCTGACCGGCTAATCCACTGCATTGCCATTGACAAAGCTGAGGAATCTCTCTGCTTCCATGTGCAGGTAGCATAGGTCATTTCACATTATTGTTGGGTAGTTGAAGTAACCCAGGAGCAGGGTAGATGATTGAATCCTGACAGATTACAGCAAGTCCCAATAGGTGTGATGGGTGCCAAAAGTCATGGTTGGATGTCTGTAGCTAGCTATGATTTGAGTAGGTGTTTTGGCAAATGTTAACTGCACTCAGGATGTCTCCCATGTGTCATACTGTCTGGCCATCCTGGAGGTGAGTATTTGTATGATAATGTTCAACACTTGACCTCATGTGGCTTTGCAATCCTTCATTTGGAGTCTAAATATATGATGGGATGAGTAACGTAACCTGGGAGGTTGGTGTGTTTGCCACAGTAACAAAGCAGGTGTCAGTGACTACACACATGTTGGCATCCTACAGGACAAGGTATGCTTGCTTTGCCATGGGTGTCATGCTATGACACCTAGCTCCTGTTACAGCAAGACATCTGCACAAAGGCACAGAACACTGGTTGGCGAAGGCCAGAAAATAGTGTCACTTTATGAATCTAGCTGAAAAGCACTTAGTTGCCAGCAAAGACGGTGTTGCATTTACAGGTCTACCCTGCAGGATATGACATCTGCCAATCACATGTATGATATTATGTTATGACGTCAGTCTTTAATGGGTTGCCACTGATGTGCTAGACAATATACAACTATATGAGGCATTGACTACAAATATGAAGTAGACATGGGTCAGTCTGCAAAACCCCGGACAGTTGTCAGGCATGGGCTCAGTGTATCACATACAGTTCAACATACACTTCTGCACCTGTTGTGTACTATGCACTTGCCCTATATAAGTCTCTTGCATTTGTAAGACAGGCGTATGTATCATAGTAGCATTCACAGGTAACATATGAATATTTACAACATCCTAGGTAGCTGGCCTAGCAGTGTCACACTCAGTATTAGACAACAGACACTCCAGTAGTAGTAGTCATACATGAGCTGACCCTTGCTAGGGGTGACTCAAGGGCCAGAGAAATGATCCGTTTCAGTGCAGACAGAGCAAGCAGGAATGGCCATAGGCGCTGGACGGCAGCATGTGAGTCCAGCAGATCTTGTTGCAATCTAGTGTTTAATGCCCTATTTGACATTATTGCATCTCCCCTTCTGCATTCCATTGCAACCTTACGTGATTGACATACCTGTTATAGTGCTGAAACATTTCTTTAGAGTACTGCAAATGTTTAGTTTTGTGTAGTCACAGTCTTTCTTTGTGTAGATGAGTTCAGACCTGTGTTGCATAGGTGGCAGCTTGACTTTTGTAGGTAATGCACATGAGTAGGTGATGACCTATGCACTAATCGGTGTCTCCCACTTGCTATTTGCATCCAGAGCCCATGTATTGTCTTCCATTAGCCAATGCCATAGCAACATAGTGCTATAATTACATCATTCATGCCCCATTACCTTGCCTGTGTGGAGGACATTATGGAGGTGTGGAGGCAACAACTTCACAGACAGTAGGTGGAAATACCTCTCAGGCAAGACATGTGGAGACAGCCCTACAACATGGGGGAAAGCTCCAGACATGGACATCCATTAATGTTTCAGACATCATATCCTTCAGGGATGTTATGTTATGGCAAACCCTGTAACACCAGCAACTGTTTCAGTTTGTAACACCATTATGTGAGATATGTCCCTCTTTCTGCCCCCCTGTCCCCCAAGTATATCATGCTTTGTCCAGATGTTTGCAGTAAGAGTTTCAGAGGTATGGTATATCATTATTTACAGACTGCACTCCTGGTATCATCCCAGTGACTTAGCAGACTCCTGGAAGTGGTATGCGGCAGTGGCCATAAATATGGTCCACACCATGGATATTCTGTGGAACTCTGTACAGTTGAGAGTTGTATATGTCTGACATTGATAAAAACATAGAAGAACTCAGGTATGACCAAGGTTTCCAGTTTCAATTAAAGTGTTAATGTTAAAACATAAGCGCTTTCGCAGAAAATCTGCTTCATCAGATGCTAATAAATACAACTGAAATGCATGTCTTTTTATACACAAAATGCTGGCAAACATGCATTGCGGTCAATAGAAGGCACTTATGAAAAATATATAAAAAATTCACATATATATATATATATATATATATATATATATATATATATATATATATATATTTATAAACACGTAATACACAGTCTTTTAACTGCAACTTTAGATATAACATTTATATTAATTTAAACCATGCTCTGAATCTCCTGTAAGTCTAATAATCCATCTGGCCTCTAACTGCTCAGTCATATTACATTTAAAGTTAGTGCTTTGGCCAAGGATGTCATTGGTACTAACTCTGAACACACCTTTAAGTTTATGGCCATAGGCAGAATTTTTTACAACATCGGGGGGGGGGGGGACATACATAATATGATGAGAAGTTAGAGACCAGATGGATTATTAGACTTAGGGAAGATTCAGAGCATGGTTTAAATGAATATGTGCCACTTAAACCCAAGCTTAAATCACGACCCTTGTTTAGATAGTTTTTTCTCTTTTTAAATGTATCACTAATAAGGTGTGCTTACTTATATATGTATTTTTATGTGCATTTTTATACATACACCTTTACAAATATACAAATGTTATATCTAAACTTGCATTTAAAAGACTGTGTATTACATATGTATATGTGTTTATATATATATATATATATATATATATATATATATATATATGTGAATATTTTATATATTTTTCATAAGTGCCTTCTATTGATAGCAGTGCATGCTTGCTAGCATTTCTTTCATTTAGTAGTGTAGTAAACTCAAGTTATGCCCTGTGAGGTTAATTGTTTTTACCTAATTTGTATCATGTGACTACTAGTGCTTGCTGGAGATTGTATAAAAAGAAGCACATTTTAGTTGTATTGATTAGCATTGGATGAAGCAGATTTTCCTGCAAAAGCACCTATGTTTTAACATTAAAACTTCAATTGAAACTGGAAACCTTAATTGTACCTGAGTTCTTCTGTGTTTTTTTCATTACTTGCTTTTGGATTTATTCAGAACTCCGTGACTGTTTTTGTGGTTTTACTATGTCTGACCATTGTTAGCAGACTGCCAGTATTGTGTAACAGTGTTGTGTGTAAATGTTTGCTGGGATGAGTAGGGAGAGTAGCAGATGCCAGTGTCATATATACTTTTATAGCTGACTCGGCATGCTGCTACAGTTGCTAGTTGTGTATATGTTTGCAGAGGCAGACTGATAGGTGTCCTGTAACACCTTAGGATTCCCAGTAGACTATGAGTTGGGCCAGTAGATGTTGTAGTGTGTGACTGACGATCAGGATATTTCTGTTCAGTCGTTGTACTTTACAGTTCATTTGGGATATTGGTAAGTTGCTGTGACTGTGGTGCAATTGGCTGTGGGTGGACATTTTCACACCAATATCTGCTTTTCTCTACGGTTCCATCCCTGTAGTGCATGATATATTTGTAAACACATGGGTAATTCCAAGGAGCTGATTAGGGGTAGTATTGTGCTGCTCTTACTGTGGTTCAGAAGGTGCTGGGTGAAATGGTTGGCAGCTGTCAATGTTTTTCCTCTTCTGTTACATGACTGCAGTCATACCTATCTACTGTCCTAATGTCTATACACGGTCCAGATGCGTGGCTCGTATGTTTGGTCTGTTCCCCATAACAGTTGTGGGTTTCAGACAATTAACTGGGGTGATGTGAGCTTTGACATCAGTACATAATGACATTTTGTGTTTTATATCTGGAATCTATCAGGAATTATGTGTTAAATCAAACCATGATACTCTAGCAGACTTCTACACATATAGCAGCCATATTTCAAAGTTGTCGCTATTGTTCACCCTTTATCCCCCCACTTTGTCAGGCTCTTGGCAGATGTCTTGCAGTAAGAGGTTGGTTAACTAAAACAAATATATATATATATATATATATATATATATATATATATATATATATATATATATATATATATATGTGTGTGTGTGTGTGTGTGTGTGTGTGTGTGTGTTGTTGTGATTGTAGTGCACAGGGTCCTGGGTTCAAGACTTGGAAATGATGACTTTTTTTCATTAATTTTAAATGACCACACTGCATGATATGTTTGTAAAAGCATTGCAAATGCCCACCTCTCAGATGGTGTAGAAGTATGTTGCTGTGGTTAAAATATACAGCATCCTGGGTTTGAGACTTGGCAGGGCTGTTTATTTTGTTGCTGGGCAGAACAAGGGCTAATGGAGAGAGCGTGATTAAAGCACTTTTAGGCAGTTGTAAGTGGGTTTGCTTGGTTTTGCATGGAGCTAAATGATGCTAATAGAAGTTTAAGCCTTCTTAGCTTCACTTAGCACAGCTTACTGCCTCTTACACCTGCTGTAATTTTAATTAAAGAAAAGAAAAAAGTGTGATAGGGAACTGGTGAATTGGAGGCAAGCATGGGGTAAAACATTAGGAAAACCAACTAGGGATGTGCAGGATGGGTGTAGGAAAGGACCATAGCTCTACATTTCTTCTGGAGAAACAGCTGTGATTAATGTGCAGAATTTGGAATTTATAGCCTCACACCCCACAGGGAGGGGTGTTGGAGACAGACATTTGTAGGAAAATTTGTGGGTACATTTATTAATTTCACTCTGCGTGGGGGTGAAATGTAGAGTTATGCATGGGGTAATGATTTTTTTGTGGGACGGATGACTTTTTTTTTAGGTAAGTGTGGAATATTGGGAAAGAGCTGTACGTATGTTTGGAGATGTAGGTTGGGTAGGATAGGTAGCATTTGCAGACAGACAAGACACACAAGATAGCTGACAGGGGTGGTATATGACACATGAGAGGGGCAAAACACCTTGGACAGGGGAGGGTGATTGGGAATCAGATGCCCATGAGCTTCCAAATGGACACAGTGGGACTGAGGTCCCCACCCATGGGCAGCCACCACTGCACCTTCACGGCCCAGAAAGTGGCTGTGCTAGGGGCTGGACAAGAGTGGTGGCCTGCCCCTTAAGGTGCACCAGGTGGCCCTCCATCTGGTGCAGTTGGCCACCCACCTCTGAGCAGATGATGCTGCTCACCATACCCTGGAACTGTCAATGGGTGATGGGCTCCTCTCCCCACCTGCACCTGGGGGGGTGGGCCCTATCCCCTAAGGTGGTTCCACCCAAAGGTGGTGCAGGATCAGCAGAGGAGGATGTTCTGGGTTGGGTCCCAGATGTGCTGGGGCCTGGTGCCATAGCCAAATGGGGTGGGACAGGCAGATCAGCTGGATCTGCCTTTCCAAACATACTATGGTGTTGTGTTTTCAAAGATATATTGGTTAGTTATGAACAACACATTTCAAAATTAGTTATAACAGCATGGTTAGTTAGAACAGCATATGTGGGTGTTCCCATTAACCCAAACCAACAGATCTAAAACAGCTGCATAGCAAACAGAACACATGCATAAATGGAATGACAGTAAGCATTTTAACAGCATGCCAGTTACATAGACGGCAACAAGCGACCAATAATGGTATTTGAACAAGGTATGTTAATATGCAATCAATGAAATATATGAACAATTATAAAACACGTGTCCCAACAATAGGTTTTCAGAACAACATACTTAGTTTATGAATAATAATTATTGATGCAGATGAGGGGTAGAGGGAGAGAATAAGAAGTTCATTAATAACTGTATCGGCTTCTATTTTTTACTACAGTACTGCTCAATACTCTACAGGTCTGCCCTCACTTTACATCTACCTACAGCTCATACATACTTGTTAGACTGTCATCCTATAATGGTACAGAGCACACTGGGTACACTGTGGCTACTTTACTGGAAGTGGCTTGTACATGTTAGCGTTACATACTTGACAAAGAAGGGGTACCCTCAATGATCTTGTGTGAGTCTGCTACTAGCATGCTTCAACTGGATTCTTATCTGTGTCTGAGATGATTGGCAGCAGTGTCCACTAGCCGTGACAGCGTGACACTTGAGAGACATGCATCGGGAAGAGGACATGGTGTTTGTATCTATCCTACTGACATTTGCAGATATGGGTTTGTTCAGTGGGATAGTTGTACACGGTGTATTTGTTATATCCTTCAGACAGCTTCTACAAGCATTTCATTGCCTGTAGGACCTGTGGAGAAAATATCTCTAAAGACTACCTGACTTTCTACAAATATTTATGATTACTTGGGTGTATATATGCAAACATCTCAGTCCCACCCCCTGGATTTGAACCATGTCTGGGTGTGCAAAATTTACAAGAAATCTATTTGCCATCACACTGAGCTACTAAGAAACTCCTGTTTCTTGTTTGACTGGTTTCTGTCTAATACTCTCTTGATTAGACAGTCTGATCTTATGATACTGTAATACATGTATGACAGATAGTAGTTTGTGTATTAATCCTTTGAAATAATAACATCTGGAAAGCAAGTGTTAACATAGGCATGCTATGCTGCAGGGGACACAGTATAATACTGTGGACATTACTATTCAGGGTTCAGATCTTACTGCATACAATATGACATATTTCCTTTATATCTTGTTTTACAACTCCACAGTCTACTGTTTTGCACACTAGCTGGTTCTCAGAACAGCCTCAGTTGATTCATGCTGTCAACATCAGCTGTGAAGAACCTGTACACATTCTATTTGCTCAACAACATACCAGAGTAAACACAACAGTTTCTAGTAAAAATCTTTAAGGTTGAAATTACACTTTTATTAATGGATATCCTGTGAATCAATATTAGTATGGCAAGCATGATTTATTCATGAGACACAGTACAAAGTATACCTACTGACAGTAGACAGGTGTACTTCTCATACTTTATATGGCACAATATACTGCAAATTAGATCTGTATTCACCAGCCTGTCGATGCATCTGTGTCAATCTGTCTGCATGAACCTCAATGTTCATAGCCCACTCTGCTGCAGCTACAGGGGTGAGAAACAAACATTATGCATACCTGTATATCACATACTCAGGCTAGAATTTGGTACAGCTATGGATGTGATACTTACAAACTGCTGGAGCATGGTGGTCCTGAGCATCTTGGATCCACTGGGCCAAGAGCTCCCCATTCCTATGCTTTAGGTTGACATAATGATGCCACACCTGCTCACCAGTTCAGGGGATTCCTGTGGCACTGGTGAGGTTGCGTGCCAGATGGTCTCAGGCCTCCACTTTGTACTGAGAGCCCTGGTACTGGCCCTGCAGCAGTCTGTAATCATAGTTTTCTACAAGGAGCCCAACCACGACCCTGGACTCTTGAATGCCCCAGTGCTGTGCCCTAAAGTCCACTCCCTCTCCAAGCCAGACATATTCCTGCAGAGATCAAACTAAACAGGTTATAGATGTATTCCTGCCTGCACAGTTTAAATAAGGCTATATTCCCACCCTTTGAAGTCATTGGACCATTTTGAAAATGCTGAGCACAGCTTAGCAACACTCATACCACTATGCTGGGTTGAACAGTGCTTAAAGGGGTCATTGCTATGCATTACTTACTAGTGCGCCAATCCATTTAGCTGAGCTGATTGCTGATTAGCATTCCCATTTAAGCAATGCTTACACTGCTAATCATTGCTCACTTTTCATTTTAGAAAAATATCTGGATAATGACTTAATCATTACTGATATATTAGTAAGTGTATATGATTTACTTTACATGACATCCATCTATGTGCTTTCATTACATTAACATGGGGTGTGACTATACTCTAAGGGACACTTGTGTATAAATGGGTGATTTCACATTATATGCGCTCACACTTACATTTTAGACCAGCTACACTACCCTGGTTGATAAATATCAATTACTACATTATTTAGAATCAAACTAATAATTTTAACACTGCTTTCCCATGTAAAAATGAAGTGCCGCGCTTGGTACTTGAACCGTAAATTAATGCATGTAAAGGCAGTATACTAACCACTACACTATCTCATATTGTAGGTTTTCCCTGTACATTTTTATTTAGTTGCTTTAAGATATTTAAGCCATATTGAGCGTAGGGCCCAAACACGCACACCCTCTTCACTATGCCTAAACATACCTTGGACTGGAAAAAATATAAAATACATAAACCCACTTCATTGACATATATCTGTACTCCTTGTCAGTCACAGTAAGGGAAAGTGTAAGGGGAAACATAGGGACAAATCACTGGCAGATCACTCAGGGTTTATGTCGGGGATAATGACAGACATTTGTGTTTCAGACTTCATACCCTTCGGAAATTCCGTAAACATGCTAAACGTGTTATTCTATTAGCTTTCCAGGTTTATATGTGCAACATTTGAGAGGTGTCCCTATTTGTGGGCCTTTGTCCCCACATTATTTATGATGTTGTACAGATTTCTGGCTCTATGAGGTTGAGAGTTATGTGAGGCAGGCATCTGGGCATTCTGCAGAAACCTGCACAGTTGAGGGGTATGTATGGCACTTTGACAATACAGGGGGTGTGTGTGTGTGACAGAACCTGTTACACATGCCCTGAACTAATTTCTTGCTCCCCTATCCATTTCAGTGTCCATGGACACTAAAATGCTAATTTTAATTGATTTCAGTATCCACAGCCACTGAAATTGTTTTCAAAGTGCCATATGACACTTTCTGAGTGCAGGGGGCATGTTCGATGTGCGTGCACGACTTAAACACAACCCCTGCACTCATTCACTGTCCATGTCCATGCAGCCTTATCAGCAGCGTGCCTTCATGAATATGCAAGGCTTGCTATTGTTAAAGCTACAGCTACATGGACAAGATTCACTCCGTGCAGGAATACACTATTCCTGCACAGAGTTTATTGAATGCTGGTGAAAGTGTATTAATATACATGTTAACAAATTCAAGTCCCTTCCCCCCATTCTTATCAGCATGATATTCAAACTGGTACTGCCCTATTTACTACATGTCCTAATAATTTCAACCTTATTCACTTTAAATAAAATTAATAAAATTAATAATGATGTGGTACTTCTTGTTGGGTCTATATTACGACATCGAACGCACAGGTGTTCGAATGTCATAATATCGAACCCATATGTCTGAAATATGAAAATAGCGAAGCTGAGGAACACCGATTCTTTTCCCAGGGA
Source organism: Protopterus annectens (assembly GCF_019279795.1). Classification (NCBI taxonomy): domain Eukaryota; kingdom Metazoa; phylum Chordata; order Ceratodontiformes; family Protopteridae; genus Protopterus; species Protopterus annectens. The sequence goes on along the minus strand of NC_056728.1, from coordinate 853,632,608 downwards.
AGAAAAATGGTGGGCCATTTTTGCGGCTTTGCTATTTCCTCCACTGTGGTGTGATCTTGGAGTTGGTATATTTAAGTGGGGGGGGGGGGTGAGGGGCAGAGTATAAGTTTAAAGTGTACGTGTTTTTTTGTTTATTTTTGCACCAGAACAGTGTTTTTATCCCCTGGGAAAAAAATTGCTGTTCTGTGTATTCATACTTCTTGCATTTTGAACTTTCCAGTTCGATAGTACATCGTTCGAACACTTGTACATTCGACGATGTGATACAGACCCCTTCTTGTTAAACAGATTATTATTAAACAAAGTCTGTGAATTTATCAAAGACATTATAATGTTTGGCTGGAAATATTTAAACATTACACCATTTGGCAATCACAAAAGTATATTTTTGCATCCACAAAAAATACATTTTCCAAAACATAATCTATTTCCATAAATTATTGTTAACAACAATCACTTCTGTCCCTCTAGACTTCTTCAGGTCTGTGTACAAGAACACTGAAAATATATATCTACAAAATATCTTACTAAAATTAACCAATATGTATATTAAAATCAGAGAATCAAAACTATAACAATAATACAATCTTATATGTACATTTAATGAGTACGTTAAACCAGGAAAAGT
>NC_056728.1:853611980-853626980 GCF_019279795.1 Protopterus annectens | reverse complement strand
TGTTTTATTTCACATATTATTTTATGTTTTTTGTATGCCAATATGATGTCAATCAATACCTTTCCTGAAGCAAACACTATGTGATCTTTAACATGGGACTTCACATTGAAATTATACTGAAGTTTCAGGTGTGGGGAATGAATCCCCATGCTTGTTATGTGAATAGATACCTAACTTTCTCAATTTCTGTCATTGGATGTGAAGACATACAGAACTACTGTCTTGCTGTATATGGAAATTATTCAAATGCTTCAGGATTCCTAAATAAGAATATAGAATGAAATATAGCAGTATTAATACTACAGATACTTGCAGTTCAAATAAACTTTTGGGTATGGATTTTAAAAAACATATGACTATCCTATGTCTTTTGGCTTTTCCCGGTTAGGTGTCATCACAGCAGATCACTGGTCCGCTACTGATTGGCAGTGGATTTTTGAAGGGTTGAGTTGCCAGCCCGGTGCCCAACCTTCACAGAAGGTGCACACGCTCATGCACTTACCTGCATGTCTTTAAAGTTCACTCAACCACATGGAGGACATGCATTCTCCACACAAAATGCACTCCCGCCAAGGATTGAACTGGAGAACCTCTTGCTGTGAGGTGGCAATGCTAACTGCTGCACCACCATTGCCTTTGATAGGCCATCTACAAGTCTGAGGGCTCTGTAAAATATGAACAAATTCTATTTTTGATGAACTGAAGTTACTGTCTTAAATCACTAAACTATCACATCTGAATGCTGTATACTTTATCTGACATATGTTTCTATTACACAGGCATTTATTAGTGGTATCAAAAAAAAATTAGAACCATTTAATGGACTATCAGATCACACCTGATGTAATGGAGAACTGGGTTCCCCCTAAGCACAAAACTAAAAATCTTCAAAGTAAATATATATGTTCTAATAATTGTACACATTTTCAGTTAAAGCAATCAACAATTCTTAACATCAATGTGGAGTTCAGATGATGAAAATATTATTTTACTGAGAAGTGGTGTCCAACCTTTTCCGTTCAGGGTCCACTTATGAAAAAATCCAGGGGTCATTTACCTTACTTCACTAGTCATTTTGAAACTCTTACTCCTTCTATAAAAATTGGGTTTACTACAAGTGCTTGTGTGCTAGTTTCTTGCAACATGCTTGCTCACTGCCATTTGTTCAAAGAGGCAAACGCTTTAATTTCCACTAACCAGATATCACTTAACTACTTAGGTGTCCCAACACCAAACCCTGTTAAACTATATAGCCCTACCAGAGCCTTAACTCTAACCCAAAAACTTTCCCCTATTTCCTAACCCAAGTCCTTGGTCCATAACTCTAAAACTCCCTTTCCATTCCCAAACCCTAAAATTCCCCTCTAGCTCCCTAACCCTAAAACTCCTCTCCATAAACCTAAATCCCCTTTCTTGACCACTGCCTAAAATCTGACCTACACTTCCACCCCACTTCAACTCCCAAACTTACCTCACTCAAAACCCAAATAATGTGCTCAGGTAAGGTGTGGCAGCTGCTTTTCAATCTCATATGTGAGGTCAAGCATGAGTGGCAACTTGTATGAGCTACCAGATACTTGAGTCCCTGGCTCTGAGGCAGGGATCTTCAAGCACTCAGGACTCAAGTGTTTGCAGTAGAACCTTTAAAATATTCAGCAGTACCTAATCAACCTTAATATGTTGCTAAAGACTAAATAAACCGGTAGTTGCAAATCATGTAACATGCAACATGAGATAATGTACAATAAAATATATGAAGTAGAAACTGAATGGAGTACATACCATTACTTACATATTAAGGAGGCTGCTTCCTCAGTGAACAAAATAAGTCAGTGAACTAACACTTTTGCACTTTAATTGAAAGAGCCTAACTAAACAGTTAAAGTGAAGACAATGAACTTAGTTGCTCATGCCACAGAAATATCTCTTATTGACAAATGTATTGATTTTGGAAAACAGCATTACAAATTATTGGGGAGTATTGCACATCGTTCTGTGGGTGGCCATGGTGGTACAGCGGTTAGTGTTAGTGTTGTTGCCTCACAGCAAGTGGTTCTCTGGTTCGATCCTCGGCTGGGGTGCCTTCTGTGTGGAGTCTGCATGTCCTCCCTGTGGTCATGTGGATTTCCCCCGGGTGCTCCGGTTTCCTCCCACATCTCAAAGACATGCTGTAGGTGGATTGGACACACTAAATTGGCCCTAAGCATGAGTGCATGTGTGTGTGTGTGTGTGTGTGTGTGTGTGTGTGCCTTCTGTCAAAGGTTGGGCACCGGGCTGGCAACTCAACACCATAAAACTCCAGTGCCAATCATGAGTGGACAAATGATCTGCTGTGGCGACCCCTAACTGGGAAAAGAAGAAGAAGAATTGCACATCGTTCTGTATCCACCCATTTGCAACACATTTTACATTTCCACCAGGCAGAAATAATGCACATCACATAGTAACATTTCAATATCTGCACATCCAGCATGATAATTTGGCAGTGGCTCACGTAATACAAAACATTATGAAAATATCAAGTTATTATCTTCTTTTTAAAAAAGTGCAAGCTTTAATCCTTACAAATATTTCCTTGGTGCAGTTACTGGCCAGCATTTTTTCCCCACATAGAACCATAAGTATTAATAGTTACTTTGGCTTATTGTTATCACGTCATACATGGGTCAGGTTTTCCTAGCAAACATGCCTTTTGCTTCATTTTGTAAATTATTAAAATCTACTGTTTTTCATGGAAGTAATGTACTAGACTAACTTTTAATTACAAAGAAGAAATGATGGGATGCTGTGCTTGCATCTAACACTTAAGCTGTGTGAATATTGTCTTAGGCACCACACTACAGCCAGTACTCAGCACAATGAGTCATTAAATTAAACATATTTAATTCAAATACAAGATTTCTTATCAGTCATTAATTCTGGCTATAAGAAGAACTGGAAATGCCAATAATTTTATTGATTAAATGAATTACTAAATCAAGATTTGCATAGAATCTGCCTATTGCATAAAAAATAATAATTTGTTTGCTTCACATTTTATATAGTTACTAGCTGGAAAAAATCTGTGATGAGGTAAAATAACAGAACTGTGTAAATAACAATAGCATTCCACAACTGACAAAACCACTAGAAGATTTGTAGAAATTCCTGTATATAAGAAATAAGTCTAAGTCTAAACATGTTTTTGAATTAGTGTAAAAGTGTATTTTTAATTGACCATTAAGATGCTGCCAATTCCTTATATGTAAGTGTTTTGATCTGCAGATCTGTAATACAGTTTCAGAAATACTGGAGAGACTTATTTGTTACTACATGTGGTAGGAGTATATCATTAGTGTCCAAGCTTCAACATGAGGTTTATGCACTCATTAGGTAGTGGTGTATCCATAGGATTGAAGTACTAAATAATGACATATGAGTTTCAGTCTTCATATCCTTCAGGAAATGCATGCTAACACAAGTCCTGTTATTCCAGTAACTTTCTAAGTCATTAAGAGCAATACTTAAAATCTGTCCCTATTTTTGGGGACTTGTCCCCCTTTTATCTTGTCCAGATTTCTTGTGCTAAGAGGTTGAGAAGTATGGAGGTATGGTATGTAATGCCCTAGTTGGTGGGGAGGCAGGTTAGTCAATTAATTTGATCAGGCTTGACCCTGTAACTTGGTTACAGAAGACAAAAGGCCGAATCCTCTACACTACCAGACTGCTGAAGGAATTGTAAGGTTCAGTGAAGACAAGAGCCTGAATCCTCTACACCAACTAACACACTGCTAATGGAATTGTGAGCTTGAAGTTTAGTACATTTTTGGGAATTATGAGTTTCAGTGCATTTTCAAGGGATTGCGAGTTTCAGTACATTTTCATGAAATTGTGAGTTTCAAGGCAATAGAAGTTTACTGTTGCTCATGCTAAGTCTGTTTTCAATGTGCAACCAACTGTATTGTTTAGAAAATGGCAGTCACTCCCCGGGATTCAATAATGCCAAAATGCCATGTCTGAATAGTGCAGCAGCTGCTGCATGGAATATGGCCACCCAGTGATCCAGTAAATAAGGCTGGGGGCATGCACGAGCCTGCCAACACTATTCTGCCACAGACACGACTGGATTATGCTAATTACCTCATTTGTTGTTGAAAACCATGCAAATGAGGTCAATTAGTGATCTAGTAAGCAGGCAGGCATCCATGGCAGAATAGTGTACACAGCAGAAATGTATTCAGCTACTAGCCGAATACATTTCTGCAAAAATCAGAACATAGGCATGACAGCTCAAAGTAAAGCATGTATTATAATCCTCAGGCATGCCAATGGCCAAAAATATGGTCATTGTCATGACAAACTGTTGCAAAATTATAAAAATAAAAGTTTTTTTGACCAATTTTGGCTGTTTAAGCATAGGGCAGCAGCGACCAAAAGGGATTGTGCCAAAAATGGAAAAAACTTGGGAAGTTAATTTTAAGTAAAATCTGCATTTTGCCATTATAGTCTATGGCATGCAGAATCAAAACAATAACAGGTAACACTGGTTGCTAAGGAGGAAGGCTGTGGTGTAACCAGGGACTAAGGCAGTGGTGTATGCAAATGAGCAAATTTTACTGAATCACAAAATGGGAGACCATTCTCTGGCTGCAACTAAATGTGTGGAGATATAAGGCAGTGGTGTAAGCAGGAAGAGCAGCTGACACGAAAAGGGGTCTGGCATGCTTAGTGTAAACTCACTGGAGTTCCACGGCTCCTAGTTGAGCTTAGCTAAGCACACTAAGCAAGGGTGTGTGTCCGGGGCAGTATTGACTTATTCCATAAAATGAAGAGTGTGTTCTTGTTCAAGGGAGGGCTATTTATGGTTCAAAGTGTTTACTTTAGCTAAATGGGTTTGTGTGGTGTGCATCAGGTCTAAAAAAAAAAAAAAAAAATGGAAATAGCAGGACTGTTTATATTTGGCCAGCGGTTTTGCATGACATGCTGCGGGGCTTAAAAGGGGAGGAAATGGGAAGGGAAAAAAAGGGAAATAGCAGAATAAAAGTAATCAAGTACAAATGACATAGCAAGCAGGTGGAATGTATTATAGCCAGTCAATCATGCAGTCAGAATCTGCAGCATAGCAATATGAACTGTGCAAACACCTTTCAGTCTGTTTTTTCCTGCAAACTCTGCACCATTGGTGTACACATGGGGTGAAATTTTAACCAAAAAAATGTTAGGAGCTGCCATTGCTTTGATCGATCAGTATGTGCTTGAGGCTGAGGGTGGTGAGGAGGATAATGCTGACAACCATCCAAGACTGAGGAGGTAGAAAAGAGTGTTCAGACCCAGGGTAACCTACCAGGGGCTACATGATCTGGAGATAATAGAGCACTACAGGGTGGACAGAGACATACTTCAACAAATCATCAAGCTGTGCTGGCCTCAGCTCAGACCCAGAGCCAACAGAAGGGAACCCATCCCAGTGGACACCAAGGTATGTGTAGCCTTAAGAATACTAGCTTCAGGTACTTTCCAAAGACCTACTGGGGACATGATGGGGGTCTTACAGGCATCTGCATCCAAGGTACTCCACCATTTTCTGGATGCCATGCTACCACATGCTGGTGAGCAAATTTACTTCCCCAACACCCGTGAGGAGAGGACCAGCAATATGCATCTCTTCCACCATGTAGCAGACTACCTGGAGATACTGGGTGTGATAGACTGCATGCACATCCACATCAAAGCACCACTCAGTGAACAGGGTAGGGTCTATGTAAACCACAAGGGGAGCTTCCCCCCTATCAACTGCCAGGTCTTGTGCAATGCCCAGGCCATTATCATGAATGTGTGTGTTGGCAGCCCTGAAAGCTATCACGACTCCCACATCTGGCATTCATCACAGTTGTACCAGGCATTTGCCAATGGGGACATTCCATGTGGCCAGCTGGTGGGGGATGCTGGCTATGCACTGTAGCCATGGATGATGACACCAATCATGGGTTATAAGGGCTTCAGGGCCAATACCCTACTAATGCCATAGCAAACTACCAACCTTTACACAACTGTCTGTCAGTGGTTCACCACATTACTCTGCACTGCTCTGCCACTGACACACCTGGAAGTCACAGTGCTATGTGGGGATATACTACACATATAATGGAGATTACTGTACAGTAGAATGCAGTCTATACCCACACCCATACCTTCCAACCACTGACAGCAAGACATCTGGACAGGGTCATACATAAAAGTGGGAAAAGGCACAATGATAGGCACATGTTGTAAATATTTTCCCTTACATATTGAGGAAATTGGTATGATAAGGGATTTTGAATTAGAAGGAAGAGTCTGAAGGTTATGAAGTCTAACAAAAAACAAGTAATCTCTGTGGTATCCCCGAAGTCTCAAAACAACCCACTAAACAAGTGTAGTGGGTCCAAAAACAAAACAGTGTAAGAAACTTCTGTGTGAAAGATTTTCAGTCCATATATTTCTAGTTAATCACTGTATATTAATCAGCTCAGACAATAGTAGTAGAAGTAGCAAACTTTATGAAGGATTTTCGACTGGAAACAGACTGCCTGCCTTACTGGGATTACTTTCGAATACTTAGTAATTGTACAATTATATATTTTCTATCATTATTTTTTGTTTTGTTTTGACTTAAGACAAGATTAAGTTCACCACTTCTACTACTATTTTCTAATCTGATTAATATACAGTGATTAACTAGAAATATATGGACTGAAAATCTTCCACACAGAGAAGTTTCTTACACTCTAAGGTTCTGAAGTCTTAAACACTAATGTCTGACATTAGTTTATAATATCAGTCTTCAAGTATATGCAAATAACTTGACATAAAAACACAAGTTTATGTAGATTGAATGAAACATCTAGGCAAACACCTAGAGAATCTGCCACAAAATGTACATTTCAGAGGTATGGTCACACCAGTATATGACTTTTCAGGTAAGAAAAATACCACACAAACAGGAGATCCCCAGCAAGTATATCACCAAGTTGCTGGACTGTTTACACAGCTTCATCAGTCAACTGGCTGTAGCCACACCTCTCAACTGGCCTTTTTGGGCAAGAATGTATATAGTCGGGCTCATAATATTGTTCTGTGCATCATATATTCCTCTGGTGTGATGATCTGAGGATGTCTGTCACTAGGTAATGACATAATTGACTGTAGTGTCAGACTTCAGATATGTCAGGAATATGTCTGCTAAAACAAACCCAGTAACCCTCGGAAAGTCCTGTTTACTTTTGAGGGGTATGGCTGTAGCACATAAAACCACAGACCGGAGTACACCTATCTCTGGAATGGAGTCCCACTCTCACTATAGAAGGTCATACTGAGAATGCTCCTACATGTATAGAGTCACAGGCCATATTGGAACCCACATTGGACTATATAACTGTATTGTGTATATATGTCTTTGCATACAGACAGCTATGCACACCTTAACTGTCTTTACACACACCCTTCAGACAGGATTACCCTCAGCTAGCTGTAGGTGGCCCATATGTGATATATATTCATCTGTTGTGTGCGATACACAGACATATATATGGGCAACAGATAACAATATGTCACGCATACACACACATAAATATGGAGAAGAGAGAGACAGACAGTGGTAGAGAGAGAGAGACACACAGGGGGACACACACGAAGTGAGTCACACACACAGATACCCTGAATGGCATAGAGTGATGTCCTGCTGTGGACAGTGGCGTACCAGTTGTAACCAGTTGCATGTCCCAGCATGAAGGCGAGCTCTATTGTGTAATAGTACTAAAGTGGAGGTTGTAATATCACATCACCTGCGTGTGTGTGTGTGTGTGTGTGTGTGTGTGTGTGTGTGTGTGTGTGTGTGTGTAGGTCCAAGTATTAGGAGGCTGTTCCCAATCAGTGCACTTCCCATTGCCCTACTGCACAAGATCTGCTGCTGTCATTCACTGTAGAAGTACCATTGCAGAGCTGTCAGCCCTATAAGCCCTGTAGCTCTTGTGGTAACTGCATAGCACTATAGTACAAATAAGTAGATAGTTAGGGATTCTAATTTCAGTCCTGGCAACTGTAAGTGTGTGTTTGTTTGTAGGTGAAACAGTTTTAGGCCATTCCCACACAGTACACTTCCCACTACCCTACTTTAGCAGTCTTGCCAATGGCATTAATCTTAGAAGCATCTTTGGGCACTTCTCAGCCTTGTAAGCTCTGTAGCATGTGCAATAACTGTGTAACACTATAGTACAAATAACATAGACAAGTAGGGTTTCTAAGCTCACTCCTGGCAAATATGGGAGTGTGTGTGAGAGCATGTGTGAGTATTTGTTTGTTTGTAGGTGAAACAGTTTTAGGCCATTCCCATACAGTGCACTTTCCAGTGCCCCAATTTAGCAGTCCAGCCGATGTCATTCCCTTTAGAAATATCTTTGAATATCCCCAGCCCTATAAGCTCTGTGGCATGAGTACTTTCTATGTAACAGTATAGTACAAATATGTAAATAGGTAGGGGTTCTATTCCCAATTCTGACAAATGTGTAAGTGTGTATGTTTATAGGCTGAAGTATTTTGAGGACTTTCCCATCCACAACACTTCCCAGTGCCCTATTTTAGCAGTCCTGCTCATGTCATTCCCCTTAGAAGTACCTTTGCACAACTCCAGCCCTATTAGCAATGTGGTGCACGCAATAACTATGTAACAATATAGAACAAATAACTAGATAGGCAGGGGTTCTATCCTGAGGTCTGGCAAATGTGTGGGTATATAAGTGTGTACAAGGGTATATGTTTCTAGGCTGAAGTATTTTGAGGACTTTCCTACTCACAACACATCACAGTGTCCAACATTGTCAGTCCTGCCAATGTCATTCACCTTAGAAGTACTTTTTGGCAATTGTCAGACCCATAAGCTCTGTAGCACATGTGATAACTGTGTAGCACTATTGTACAAATAACTAAATAGGCAGGGGTTCTATTGTCAGGTCTGGTAAATGTGTGTGTGTGTGTGTGTGTGTGTGTGTGTGTGTGTGAGAGAGAGAGAGAGAGAGAGAGAGACAGTGTGTGTGTATGTGTGTAGAAGGGCTCAGCCCTTAGAAGTACCTTTAGACAGCACTCAACCCTATAAGCTTCATGGAGTGTGTAATAACTAACAGTATAGTACAGGTAACTAGATAGGCAGGGGTTCTACATTCAGTTGTGCCAAGTGTGCGTAACTATTTTGAGGGGTGGTAAGACCTGCCTCTGAGCTCTGTGGTGTGTGCAATAACTGAAAAAATACTCAGATAGGTAGGGCTTCTAATCACAATACCAACAACTATAGTAGTGTGTGTGTGTGTGTGTGTGTGTGTGTGTGTGTGTGAAGCATATCCCCTGTGGCTGTTGTGTGTGTAGGCTATACCATTTAAGACCTGTTGACTCCCTACCCATGACATTACTTTAAAGACCCTGTTAATGGCATCTGCCTCACATGCACCATGTAACACTATACAGCCCATACCAGTCATCTGTACAGATGTACATGGGATATCCACAAGTTCGCAACCTATATGTAGACTGTGTACCCTGGCAATGAGCATACCTGTGATATCATTGCCACATATGTCACAGTTGCCATACTGACACACATGCCTGCATTAGACAATATACCTGACTGACACATCATGCTGACACAAAGTCTGTCACTCTATCGCTTGTGCAGGTTTATACAAACAATAGATGAGACCTATTGCTATGTCTGGTGGGCTATCCCCCCATCCATAAAGACATTCACAAGACTACCTGTTGTAAGGGGTTGTGTGTTATGTCCCAGGCACATGCTCTATATGGATCACGTCATGTGTATGCAGCAGTATAGAGCATACAAGTGGATACATAGGGTTACTAATATGTCTATTGGCAACTGTGCATGGGTTTCTGTGTGCACAGCCCCTGTGGTTGTCTTCAGTGTGTGTATGTGATGGGTATACAATTTTGTGTGCCTCTTCCACCCTGTGAAGTCCTACATTGCCAACCTACTGTCAGCCCATACAGATGTCATCCATGGTACAATCACAGTTACACAGTTTCTAACACCAAGCCACCATTGTGCAATGGTCGTATCACTGCATATTGCACATTCATAGATGGATAGGCCATCTACTCTGATAAGTGTCATCTCGATGCGCATGTGTGTCTCAATGCATGTCCCCATGCAGTGGTGTGTGTGTGTGTGTGTGTGTGTGTGTGTGTGTGTGTGTGTGTGTGTGTGTGTGTGTGTGTGTGTGTGTGTGTGTGTGTGTGTGTGTGTATGTGTGTGTGTGTGTTTGTGTGTGTGTGTCAGATGGCTCTAGCATGTTAAGGGCCTCTGAACACACCATTGGCAATCCTAACAGTTCCTGCAATTGTTACCCACTTCAATAGTAGTGGCAGACACTGCTACACTACAGTGCTGCTGTGTTCTCTTTATTATGTACCTAGTGCTATCATTCGTAAGACTGTGCAGGTAGGGGCTGTGCTCATCCCTTTGAAAGCTGCCCCATGTATGGGACTATGATTATGTGTGCACTACCAGCACAAGATGCCAGGCATGCATATGGATCATAGACAAACATGCTGGTGATTGTCAGGTTAGACAAATATGGGCTGACCTGTGTCAGGAATACATACCCCAAACCTGTCATACACAGTACCAGGCATACCCTCATCAACTGCATGATGAATGAGTGGATGTGACAGAAATAGCAGGGGCAACAGGTGCTGATAGCGGAATCTGTTGCAGTTAAAGTAATGGCTAAGCTAGTGAGAAATATAGTGCAAGTACTCAAGTTACCTCCTCTAAATGTGTGAGCCTGTGGTCCTACAGAACACCCAGGTGACATGTATGAAGGCTAGGTGGCTGTGTCAAGGGTATGTATGCAAGGTCAGACTGTCTGCCACAATTGCCCCTCACACAATGTTGCATGTAAACACACCTGGTAAACATGTACATATACAGCTGTACCTTGGCTATGAAAAAGTCCCTGTGTTTCCACTCTGCCTTACTCAGCATTGCTGCTGTCATCAGGCCCACAACCTGCAGACACACAGACACCTGAAACACTACTAAATACAGTACATGACACTATACTCAGGCAGCAGTACTAACAGCAATAGTGCATCATGGCTAACAAGGTACATACACCTCAATGTGTACCCATAACTACTACCAGCAGACAGCACCTTACACAGCATGACATTGCTACACTGTGCAATAGTCACCCTGTGCATCAGACCCATATGAGCATGTCCATGCATTAATGGTATGGATAACAGGGTTGTGGCACAAATATCATCACATGCACAGGATGTGGTGTTGGATTGCAAGAGACCTAAGCTGTACCATATGACTGACATCATATGTGTGTGTTTGTCTGGAGGGGTGATGTTCAACTGGGCCGTGCAGGGAGCTGTGCATGTCTGGTGGTGACTGGCCTGTGATAGGGATGTGTGAGTATTTGCCTGCACATTATCAAGTGATGTGGAGGCCTGACACAGGGCTATGTCAGACAGCCATGGACCATACATGGCAGGATGTATGGTCCATGGCTGTCTGACATAGCCCTGTGTCAGGGCTATGTCAGACAGCCATGGACCATACATGGCAGGATGTATGGTTCAATGTCTCCAGGCAGAGATGCTTCAAATGGTTCTGCCAGGAGAATCACTGGCACTGCCAGGCCAAGGGACAGATGCAATACTACTCCCTGATGGTGACTGTTGTCTGGTGGATACACATCCCTGATGGGACTGACCAGGACAACATGCCTATGACCTGCTCTGGTGTTGTATGCACAGCACCCTCCCTTTGGTAGTGCTGATGGCACTGACACTACAGGACTGTGAATCTACAGGGCCATGTGGGTTCACAGCTGATCATGTTGCTAATGTACGTCCACCTGGCCAATACCCTACACCCACCATATGCTCAAGCATAGACATTGCACGGTCAAGCAGTGACAATGTCTCACCCCCATTGTCTATCCATGACATCAGAAGGATGACATATTAATCATACATGCTGTGGAGGTCATCATGCATAGCAGGGAGTGCTGCATTCATGACTCTGAGCATCTGTCTTGTGTTGCAGTTGGTATGCACATGTGCTTCCATGATGGAACATAACATGCATCTGGTGACACCTGCTGTGACACTTGCAACAGCGGCTTGATGGGCAGCAGTCCTCTATCAAGCATGCCTGTCCATCTGCCTGTATGTGACCTCACCTGCTCCCTGCCTATGGCAGGTGTCTACACTCACACTTGCCATGCCCAACACACTAGCCTGTTCCATGCCACCACCCTTAACCTGTCCATCATCTGTGGCTGCTGGGGACTGGGTATGCGTGGGCATACTGACTGTGTGCATGGACATGGTGGTTGAAAGTGGGATAGAAAATAATGGCTTGGATTCAGGCACCAAAACCCCACCTGTGCCTCACTATGATCACTATCATCATGAGAGTCCACTAATATACTGACATCAGGTTGTGAGGGAGACGGAGACCAACCCATCTTCAGCTGTGAGGGAAAGACAACATATTTGAATTAATACCCTGCAGTATTATGTTTGCTGAGATACACACACACACACACACACACATGCACATGCACACACGCACACATGCACACACACACACACACACACACACACACGCACACACACACATGCACACACACACACATGCACAGACGCACATTCCTGGTACAGTCTGGCATGACTGTGACACCTATGGGCCCTTCAGTGCAGAATTTATGCTAGTTTTGCCTGCCACAATCCATCTCTTTCACTGCTACTGTAAGGCCCACAACAAAGGGTGATAAATCCTACTGTGTGATGGGCCTAGTAGGAGAACAGTGATTGCAGCCAAGACCAAAGCTATTGGGTTGTGCATTACAGTGTTAACAAGTGCATATGCATGTACTGTAAGAGCTGACTTACTGCTATACAGACCACACACAATGACAAGCTGTAATGATATGTGATAACTGGTGAAGGGACAAGACTATACACCATCACTGCAGTACCTACACAATTCAGAATAACAGGGATTCATTCCAGACAACATGGCAGGACCATCTGCAATACATATAGGAAACATGTAAAGTACTGGGTGCATAGCCTCATAAGATGATATCAGGCTATTGGCCCTGATGCCCTCATAAGCCTGGCCAAGAATTTTGCCCATGTCCCTTTGTGTGTTGCCTCTGGGATTGCCGACACGTGTGGAAGGCCTAGTGGATGGCCATGGTGAATGTGTCCAATTTGCACTCAAGGATAGCCTTAGGGCAATTCACCTGTGACCTTACTTGCTTGTGCAGGCCAAGGTGACATTGCTTCCAATAAGGTGCCTATTCCTTCTTGGCCCAGTCCAGCAATTATTTCCACCTATTATGGTATTTATGTATTGCTGCTGTCCACCACGGACATTTACTCTACATTGAGGGAGATGATGTTGTCCTGTCAGGTATTGCTGAGTCCATACAGCTATGTAGGTGTCCACATAGTGTTGTGGTGTGGGACTGGACACTACTGCTACTTCCAACTGATGGGACGTTGGCTGTGAAGCTACTTCTACCTGCTCTAAGGAGATTTATAGTCATTTGTGTAAAGTTAATTTTGTTTGACCCTGACGGGGGGGGCAGTGGGGATGGTGACCTGAATAGTGATGGCTATGTGGTCAGATCTTACCAAGGAGGATGACACTGTAGAAGCGCTACAGTGGCTACTCATATTGGTCAATACCAGGTGCAGGATATTTCCACCTGTCGCAGGAGTGTTGACTTGCTGATCCACTGTATTACCATTGACAAAGCCGAGGAATCTCTGTGCTTCCATGTGCAGGTGGCATATGTCATGTACACTATGGATGGGTAGCTGAAGTCACCCAGGAGCAGGGTAGATGATTGAATCCTGACAGATTCCAGCACATCCCAATAGGTGTGGTGGGTGTCTATAGTCATGGTTGGAGGCCTGTGGCTAGTTATGATTTGAGTAGATGTTTTTTCAACTGTTATCTGCATTTGGGATGTCTCCTGTGCATCATACATACATCCTGGAGGTGTGTATGTAAATGCTAATGTTCAATACTCCACCTCCTGTGGCTTTGCATGCCTCCATTTGGTGTCTAAACATAAGATGGGATGTGTGACCTGGCAAGGTTGTGTGTTCTCCACAGCTACAAAGCAGGTGTGAGTGACTGCACATATGTTTGCATCCCACAGGACAAGGTACGCTTGCATTGACATGGGTTTCATGGTAATACACCTAGGTCCTGTTAGAGCAAGACATCTGCACAAAGGCACACATCAGTGGTGGGAAAATACTAGTAAATAATATCAATTTGGCTGAAACAAACTTAGTTTCCAGCAAAGACAGTGTCGCATTCACAGGTCTAGTCTGCAGGATATGACATCTGATAATCAAATGCATGCTAATATGTTATGACTTCAGTCTTTAATGGGTTGCCAGTGAAGTGCCAGACAATACACAACTGTATGAGGCATTGACAACAAATATGAGGCAGACATGTGGTCAGTCTGCAAAACACTGGACAGTTGTCATCTATCGGCTCAGCATATCCCACACATCTGCACCTGTTGTGTACTATGCACATACCCTATATAAGTCTCTTACATTTGTAAGGCAAGCATATGCATCAGAGTAGCATTCACAGATGACATATGAATAATTACAACATCCCAGGTAGCTGGCCTAGCAGTGACACACTCAGTAGTGGACAACAGACACTCCAGTAGAAGTCATACATAAGCTGACCCTTGCTGGGGTGACTCAGAGGCCAGAGATGTGCTCCATGTCAATGCAGACAGGGCAAGCTGGAATGGCCATAGGTGCCAGACAGCAGCATGTGAGTCCAGCAGGTCTTGTTGCTGCCTAGTGCTTAATGTCTCATTTGACATCATTGCATCTCCCCATCTGCATTGAATTACAAGTCTAGATGATTGACATACCTGTTATAGTGCTGAGGAGTTTCCTCACAGC
>NC_056728.1:853506980-853606980 GCF_019279795.1 Protopterus annectens | reverse complement strand
TTTACAGCACCATTTTAAGTCTACAACAACATACCAGAGTAAACACAACAGTTTCTGTTATAGATGTGTATTACCAATCAATATTAGTTGGACAAACTTTATTTATTTAGTTAACACAGTAACAGTATACCTACTAACAGAAAGCAATGTACTCCTTCTTAGTTATTTGCACAATACATTGCAAAATAGATCTTTACTCACCAGCCTGTTTTTGCAGCCTCAGCAGTCTGTTGGCATGGGCTTCAATGTTACTAGCCCTGCACCTGTATGGGGAGAAAAACAAACATTGTGCATACCTGTCTATCACATGCTCAGAATTTGGCACTCCTATATCTGTGATACTTACAAACTGTTGAAGCACGGTTGTCCCTACCATCTTGGATCCACTGGTCCAAGAGTGCCCCCTTCCTCCGCTTTAGGTCTGCATAGTGGTTCTGGACCTGGTCACAAGTTTGGTGGATGTCAGTAGCTCTAGTAAGATCATGGGCAAGATGGTCCCAGACCTCTGCTTTATACTATGAGCCCTGGTACTAGCCCTGCAGCAGTCCCTCATCATGGTTACTTACAAAGAGTCCAGCCATGACCCTGGACTCCAGGATGCTCCAGCACTGTGCCCTAAAGTGCGAACCCTCACCTATACCAGCCATGGTTCATGCACAAGTTGAACTATAACAGGTACGGGTTGTGTTCCCGCTTATGTGGTTTAAATATGGCCATATTCCCATCCTTTGCCATCATTGGTTGATTCTGAAAATGTTGAACACAGCTTAGCGGTGCGCAAGCCTGCTGAGCCAAGTTGAGCACTGCTTAAAGAGGTAGATGTTGAGCTGTGCTTAGCGGTGTGCAAAGCCAGTTACCTAAGCTAACAGCTGCTTATCATTCACATTTAAGCAATGCTTACACCAACCAATAGATGAGCACTGCTTACCATTGCTCAGAGTTTATTTTTGAAAATATCAGGTTATAACTTCATTAATCATTACTGACATATTAGTAAATGTATATGATTTACTTTACATGACATCCTTCTATCTGCTTTTAGTACATTACCATAGGGTGTGACTATACTGTATGGGACACTTATTTGTACATGAGTGATTTCACATGTTATATGCACTCACACTTACATTTTAGAACAACCACACAACCCTGGTTGATGGATATCAATTACTATATAATTTAAAATTAAAATAAAAATTTTAACACTGCTTTCCCATGTAAAAATAAAATGCCTGTTTTGATATTCGAACTGTGAACACTTGCATGCAAAGTTGGGACTCTAACCACTACACTATCCTGGCATGAGGATTTCAGCTGTCTATTTTTATTTATCTCCTATGGGATGTTTCAGCAATGCTGACCAGAGGGCCATGACGTGCACACCCACTCAGCTACACTCAAGGCTTTTTTTTGTAAGCAAAATGGTGGTGGTGTGCATATGTTGCATCATTTGGGCCAACACCCCACCCTGCCCAGAACAGAAGTTTAAATTCTACTCATAAGTGGACTCACTGCATCCACTGCTTTTACAGCAAAGGTCCCGGTATGCCATGCTGGCATGTACCATCTCAAAAAAAAGCCCTGGCTATGCTTAAATATACATTAGAATGGAAAAAAAATAAATTCATAGAACCACTTTATTTACATATATCTGTACTCCTTGTCAGCCACAGTAAGGGAAA
This sequence comes from Protopterus annectens, assembly GCF_019279795.1. NCBI lineage: Eukaryota > Metazoa > Chordata > Ceratodontiformes > Protopteridae > Protopterus > Protopterus annectens. Next base: position 853,605,298 of record NC_056728.1, on the reverse strand, counting down.
TTGTAAAGGGAAACATAGGGATAGATTTTACTTAAAGATCTTATAAAATTAGAAAGTGTGACTGTGGTTTTCTAGCAAATCATTGGCAAATCACTTGGGGTTTAAGTCAGAACATACTGACAGACATTTGGATTTCAGACTGCATACCCTTCAGGAAATTCTTGTTACTGCAAACCTTTTATTCTATCAACTTTCTGGGTTTGTCAATGCAATATTTAAAAAGTGTCCCTATTTTTGTGCCTTTGTCCCCCCCCCCATTATTTATGGTTTGTACAGCTTTCTTGCTCTCGGAAATTGAGAAGTATGTGAGGCAGGCATCTGGGCATTCTGTAGTAACCTGTACAGTTGACGACTATGGCTGTACAGCACTTTAAGATGGCAGACATTTGTGTCTCATAGCCTTCAGGATGTCTGTGCTACTGCAAACCTTTTATTCTACTGGCTTTCTGGATTTGTCAGTGCAATATTTAGCAGGTGTCCTTATTTTTATGCCTTTCTCCCCCAAGTATTTATGGCTTTGTACAGCTTTCTTGCTCTATGAGGGTAAGAAGTACGTGAAGCAGGCATCTGGGTATTCTGCAGCAACCTGTACAGTTGATGGCTATGGCCGTATGGCACTTTCAGATGGCAGACATTTGTGTTTCAGCCTTCATACCCTTTGGGAAATCCATGCTACTGCAAACCTTTTATTCTATTGTCTTTCTGGGTTTGTCATTGCAATATTTAGAAGGTGCCCCTATATTGATGCCTTTCACCCCCCACTATTTATGGCTTTGTACAGCTTTTTTGCTCTATGAGGGTGAGAAGTATGTGAAGCAGGCATCTGGGCATTCTGCAGCAACCTGTACAGTTGATGGCTATGGCCGTACAGCACTTTTACAATGTAGGGGATGTGTGACAGAACCTGTCACACACTCCTTGCATTGTTGCTTGCTCCCCTGGCTATTTCAGTGCCCACGGACACTGAAATACTCATTTTATATTTCATTTCAGTGTCTGCGGATACTGAAATACTTTTAGAGAGTGCCATCATGTTAGATGTGCGTGCACTACCAAAACATGCCCCCTGCACTCAGTACTCTTCGTGTCCATTTAGCCTTAGCAGCAGCGCATGCCTTCTTGAATATGCAAGGCACGCTGCTGTTAAAGCTAATGCTACATGGATATTGTTCACTCAATGCAGGAATAGCACTATTCCTGCATGGAGTTTATTGAATCCTGGGGACTGTTTGCACTATAGAATTTTTAAACAGTCTCAGTAGCATAATTCCCTTTGGTACAAAAGGCTGTGGATTTTACTCTTACACCATGCAGATGGAGTGCTGGTATTGCAGTGGCCTTTTGATTGCTGATTATTTGGTGCATTTTAAGGGGGCCTGCTGTTTACTGTTCTTGTAATTCCAGCTCTGCAAGATTGTAATAGTTGTCTGTATTTTCAGAGGAATGCAATCTAATTATCAAATGTATGTATGTTATTTCATATCTGTTCATGTGTATGCTGAATGTCTGTTTAAAATGTTTGTGATGTGTTAGATCTTTTCTCCCTGGCATGCCTCTCAACTGTCCAGATTTTTGCCTCATATTTTTGGTCTTTTCTTTATAAATTGTGTGGTTTTGTGGCAAGTTGCTGAGGTTTGAAGTCACCAAATAGTGATATACATTTGAATTTCAGACTTCATATCTTTCAGAAAATGCATGCTAACACATATTCTGTTATTCTAGCAACTTTCTAAGTTTATGACAATTTTTAAAATATGCACCTATTTTTGGGCCTTTGTCTCCCCATAATTGTAGGCTTTGTCCATATTTTTAGTGCAAAGAAGTTGAGAGGTATGCTCTCTGGACATATGCTGAAAGGATTTTTTTTGACTAAAGGCAGTAGGACAAACTTGAGTAAAGAAAAGTAAAATAAATAAATTGAAATGTGTATTTGTGTAAGGTGAGCTGGCACACATAAGTTGTGACTAATGATTCTGTCAAATAAATGAAATTAATACAAGAATGTTAGTATAATCATGGCAGGGCCAAAACAGATACTTTTGTTCGGTAATGGGGAGAGTGGCTGTGTTGAATGAAATGAGTTGATTGGCCCTGTCAAGTGTCATACAAGCCTGTGTCAGTGTCTCTCAGAACCACTGGCACATTAGGCATTGGACTGACCTTGAATTGTGAATAATAAATTAAGATAGTACAGTGGGATTTCCAAATCTCCTTACTTTTCACTTGGCATTGTACAAAATGCAGATTACCTGATTCAGTACAATGTATGCTTGTTACATTGTATGTACTCATAATAGTTTCATGCAGTCAAGACTAACTACTTTTTTACTGTTTAGAGATGTTTAGGTTTTGTGCTGTTACAGTATAACCTAAACATCTGAAATGTAATTTAGTCTAATATTTGGTAGACTATTCAGCATGTGCAATAGTGATTGAGCAGTTATTTTGTGTAAAATGGTAAAAAATGGTAAACATGATCACTGTTGATCTAACTGTACCATAGCTCTGCCCTGTGAAGTTAACTCCACACCTTTCAAGTTGGCTCCACCCATTCAGTTGCCAATGTCTACTTCTTGTCCCAGTCCACCCCTGGTAATGCGATACATTTTCATTTTTAATGGTAATAATCCACCTACAAGCAAGAAATACAAGGTGCTAAAAGCTATGCAATTTAATTCCCTCACTGGAGTTATTATGTTGTTCAGTAAGAATTTCCATCTGCTCCATACCTCTCAACCTCTTAGAGCAAGAAATCTGGACAAAGGCCCAAAACTAGGGACAATTTTTAAATATTGCTCTTACAAACTTATAAAGTTGATAGAATAACAGTTTTTGCATTAGCATGACACTCTCATACTAGGTGACTTCAACTACCCCTCAATCAACTGGGAAAATTACTCATGCACCAATACACTGGCCCAACACTTCCTGGAATTCATCAATTCCACTGCCCTGGACCAGCTCATCCCTAATCCCACTAGATGAAGCAACATCCTTGACCTGGTTCTTACTAACATGGGTAACCATTGCTCTAAACCAATAGTCAACTCCTCCTTGGTCAGTTCTGACCACAAACTAATCACCATGCAAATCCTCATCTCGCCCACACCCCCAGCAAAAGTAACCACCATGAAAAACTTCTGTAAAGCTGACTTTGGGGTCCTAAAAACAGAGGTGGCAAACTTCTCAGCATGCATGCCTATGGAAAATGGTTGCATGACTGCCGAATCATACACTAATGCACTGTACAAACATGTACACAAATGCATGGAACTAGCCTACCCAACAGAACCAAGACACTCTCCTTCAAAAGAAGAAAGCCAATCTGATGGTCCCCTGCCATTAATAAACTCTACAACAGGAGGAAGAAACTGTTTTAGAAAAAGGTGAAGTCTCAAGACTGGCAAAACTCCCTTATTAGCCTCAACAAAAAGTTGAGATGTCTCATCAAAGCCTCTAAAGCCAGTTATAAAGGCAGAATTGTGGCAGATGATAAAAACAACCACAAAGCCTTCTATAGCTATATCAAGAATATCCACGACAATACCCAGATCTGGTCTGAGCTACTGCACAATGGTACCTCCTATACTGAGTCAACAGATATTGCCAACATACTGGCTGACAGATTCAGCACCAACATTAGCCCCCCCCCCCAAAGGACCATTCACAATACCAGAAGAATGCCAGGCACCCAGCATTACTGCAGCACAGGTTAAAGCTGCATTGTCCAAGGCCAAGAATACAGCTTCCATGAGACCAGACAATATCCCTGACTGTGTTCTACATGAACTACAAAGTGAACTGGCACCACATCTGTATTCCCTGTTCACACACAGCCTCACCTCTGGTTTGGCCCTACCGGATGGTGCACTGCTTCAGCCATCCCTCTCCATAAAGGGGGAGTGGCTACAGACCCTGGGAATTATCGCCACATTAGACTGACGAGTCTGATATGTAAGACTATGGAGTGCATCATCGTGGACCTAATTAACAAAGATATAGGGAATCGCCAAACTCTAGATCCCACGCAATTTGATTTTATTAATGGTAGATCATGCCTGTTCAACCTGGTTGACTTCTTTGAGGCAGTCATCAGAGATGTGGATGAGGGTAAGGCAGTTCACACAGCCTACCTTAATCTGGCCAAAGCCTTTGACACCATACCTCACTCTGGAATTATTGATAAACTCATCAAACTAGGCATCCACCCCTATATCATTAGGTGGGGTGCAAATTGGCTCACAGATAGAGCCCAGAGCGTGAAAGTAGCATACTCCAAGTCAGACTGTCAATGAGGAATGAGTGGAGTCTCACAGGGATTGGTCTTGGGTCCTCTCCTGTTTGGCATCTACTTCTCAGACGTCCAGGCCAGCACGGAGGCACTCTGGCTGACTGAGTTCACAGATGACTGCAAGCTGGGAGCCCTTATTAACTCCCCAAGTGATGCAGACATCCTACAGAAAGACCTCACTGAGACAAATGACTGGTGTTGTAACCATGCCTTAAGCTTAATGCCAAAAAGTGCGTTGTCATCCCCTTTGGGAAAAACTCAATTCCTACAAATTGCCACATTGATGGGAGCCCACTAAACACTGAATGTGTTGTAAGAGATTTGGGGACACAGGTTGACAGGTCATCATCTCTCTCTACTCTTCCCTCATTAGACCAATCATTGAGTATAATGCCCCATTTGGCATGTACCTCACTAGATACCTGTAACAGCTAGAGAAGCTACAAAAGTACCTCAAAAAGAGGATGCTAGGCCTAAAATTTTGTCCTACATGGATAGACTCAAAAACCTCCAGCTATTCTCTGTCTCATATCATCTATTAAGAGGCAATCTCTGCTTGACTTACAAAGCCATGTCTGACCCAGCTCTGTTAGAAATGCTACATCTAAAGAAATCCCTATCCCTCTGTACTACACGCTCCAGAGACCTCAATCTCATTACCACAATCAACAGAACATGCTGGAGGGACAGGTCCATAACCCAGAGACTGCCCATGCTCTGGAACAAGCTCCCCATATATGTCAAGCAGAGCACCTCACTGGCCCACTTCAAGAGAAATCTTGACGAGTGGATGGGAAATAGAAAGTTCACCCCAGGGATCACTCCAGTGGCACTACTTGATAGAGGCACTGGTAACTAACATCAAGCAGCATGATGCCAGGGCACATCTATGGGCCAGGCTTGTAAAGGTTCCAGGGCCATTAGCCTAGTACACACCTATGAACCTATGCATTTTCTGAAGGGTATGAAGTCTGAAACTCAAATGTCTGTCATTTTATAACTTCAGTCTTTAATGATTTGCTACTAATTTGCCAGAAAACCACAATTTTATGAAAACTGGACCAAAAATATGAGGCAAAAATCTGGACATTCTGTGAAAATCTGTACAGTTGAGAGGTATGAATTTTGCTCCTTCTTTGACTGTTTCTTAAAAGCTGTCTGGCAGCCAGAATAGTTTCTCAGTAGTCTTATGGGTTAAACATTGGTTATTGTGCATTACAAAATAATGAAGCATACTTTATTATATGTTGCATTTCTGAATATTACAGCCCAAATGAGAAATAACTGAAGCACTTTAAAAAGTATTTTCAGAATACAGATTGTAAATTATCAGTATGATGCAATCTACACCAAACCAGCATGAACCAACTGAAAAATGCATGTCAAACAGTAAGAGGTTCTAAAACGTTGTGTGATATAGCTAATTTTACACAAATTTGAGTTACAAGAACAATAAGCAACTTCCTCCATGGTTAACCCTGGAATTCAAGAACATTATGAATAATTTAATGCCATGTATGTATACAATTAGTGGAACAAAGTCCTCAGGCTGCTAATGCATTTGATTGCATTAAGTGATCAGACAGCAATGATAAATGTAGATGCAGGATGTCTGTATCCTACTATGTTACAGTTATTAAGCTATTAGGATGTGAACCTGAAGCCACAGATTCAAATGGGATTAGCTCTCCTTTCATTCTCTGTCATCCTGTCTAGTACACTTACTTTTTTACTGCTTTTAATGAATGAATGAAGTAATTAATTTATTAATTAAAAAAGCATGCACTTAAACTAGTGTTGCAAAGTTTATTTCTGATTAAAGCCTGGAAGCACAAGGAAGACTTTGGAAATGTAATTCCTTACAGACTCACAATATTCACCTTTTTTAAATCAAATCAGTACCATCTATTAATGTTCACTATATAGACATCTCTGCTGTTACATTATACTTTTCTGACAAGTGTCTATTGTGTTATGATTTTTCAAGTGTACTTGAATGATGACACATGGATCTTATTGAAATTAAACATAGATACATGAGAGAGTGTAATACAGGCAGCCCTGTGACTTTCACATAAGACTACACTACCATCACCACTCCATTCTTTTGTTTCATGTCCAGAACAGAAGCCTATGGGTAGAATTCAGATACATTCTTTGCTTTGTAAAGAGTCCAGTGCTTGGTTTGCTGGGACCCAATTAACAATGCAGTAGAGAGGGTGAGGTTTACAGGTAACAAAATATAATCAAACTGAGCAATGCAGCTGAGGAACTGGATGTGGAGCAAGGGCCAGTACACAGGAGCAAATGCATGCTGTGTTTGTGAGTCAGATACAAACATGTGTCATCTATGCAGAATGCAGCTTCTGCAAGCATGAACAGGATCAGAAACAGGACAAAATATACATATAAAGAAAATTAAACAACACTTATCAATCTAGCCTGCAATGTGAGTAACATACTGTGAAGGGAGAGTGTTGATGTTGGCACAGGTAAATCTACCATGCAAGAATGATTTGCAAACTACGCAGCTACCCCATGTTGCATTGTGTTGTACATGTGCAGTGTTATGTACATCAGTTACCCACATGTAACAAATGCAACCAAGCAGTGTGGATATACATATATGTTTGTCCAGACCACAGACACACAAAGCCAAAGCCATCTAAAGGTCACCACTGTCTGAAACGTGTATACAGAGATGTACAGAAGCTGTGAGGTAGTGGAAAGGCTGACTATCATCAACAAAAATGCATCTGTTATAAACAGCTCTACCTATAACATGTTGTGTACAAGAATATATATAGACCTATGCAGTAGCTGCAAATGATCAGTTGTGATCAGTGTACTACCCTGGTAAACAAATACAAAATAAAATAAAAAAAAAAACAGATATAGAGTCTCAGAAGAATATACTGACATACTATAATAATCAAATTATTTACTTTTAAAACAGTACAGTCACACAAACCATAACAAAATGTACTTATTTAAAAAATTTAACCACTGATCAGTTTGAGAGGAACACCTAGTAGAATTTTGTCCACCTGCAGTACATTAGCAATGTGCTCCAAAATGGACTCCTGTTACAGTAGCCATGCTAGTAAGATAGCTTCCCTTCTCCTCTTGTCATTGCACCAGGACACTTGGCTGGTCACAGACAGGGATTCCTGTCACTCAGGACCATCCTGGTGTTATGGAGTGCTGCCTGGAAAATGGTAGTGAAAATGCTCCTACAGTGAAGAGACAGAGTGGAGAAAATCAATGAGTGTTTTACTAACAATAATGCCAGATATCAACATGAATAAATTAAAGGTTCCTTACCACATTGTCCATCCAGCCCACTGGCACTCCATCTGTGTGCCATCCCTTAAAACATTCCTCCACATGTTTTGCACATGAAAGTGAATCATAATTTGATGTGGGTACCATGCAGACCTCTAACATGAAAGATGAGCATATAGCTACTATAGCTAAGCCTATGTTTATAGCTTTATGCATGATCACATGCATATACTTTAAGTGTATGACTGATAGCCGTTCAAGTAGCCATCACCACACAAGTTGCAGCAACATCATTCTTACCACTAACATATACACACAACAGTGATAAATTGCTGTGTGTCAGCATATGGATCACTAACAATGATAATTGTCTGTCCATAATGCCCTTTCACAGTATAGTTACACTAATCCTAATGCCAACAGCTGTGTACATACAGCACCAAAAAAGGTGCACATGTAGGCCTTATCACATGTTCCTATATCATGATCCAGCCCTTGTCGCATCCTGCATACAAAGATCAATCATACTGAGCACAGACCATTGCATGAATCCAACAAAAAACCCTTATACATAGCCAAACATCCTCAGATATGATATTGAGATTGCCTGTTTTGAATCATGCACTAAGTGAAAGCCATCCTAACAGAACAAGCAGCACAAAAACAATAAAGAAATACATTGATGATGTCTCTTTTTATTTCACCTTTGGCCATTCGTTTAACTTCACAATATGCCTGCTTGCCTGGTCACTGTACAAGTGGCAACACTGTGCTATAGATTTAGGGATGATAGTTTTCTTTGTAAATTTGGGCACCAGGTCATTTTGGGCATATTTTGCCTTGAACTCCCCTCATATTCCTGCTGCTGCAGCCTTCTCCTGTACTCTTTCTGTAAATATTGTAGGAGAATGAGGACATCCTTTGTGTACCATGCTGCTGTCCTTCCCAGGCTGGTCAGGGAACAGCTATCAGCCTTCCCATCTGTAAGTTTTTTCCATTGCTACTAGATATGATTTGCAAAATGGCAATTGGCATGCATGTGCTGATACCTTACTTGGATCCCTTTATTGAATTCAATGTGAATTGTGCCATTAGATACACATATCACAGCTATTCAGTTCTACACTGATGTAAGCACTACTTCATTAGTTATCTTTAATTTTCACAGTCCAAAGACTAACAGAAGTATGCGCTGCTCCAGAGTACATTAGTAGTGTTGGTAATTAGTTAAGTGATTTGGGAACCATTCCTTGCACATGAGCATCATTCCCTATGAAGGAAAACATAAAAATGTGTGGACAAGGTGGTCAGGCTTCTTGTTGGAATACAATGAATGTGTTGTTTGAAGAATGATCATCTTTGGTTATATTTTCAAATACACATTCATTCTAAAATTAACTTCAGTAAATTTTGTATTAACATGTTTTTACTATGATTTTCCAGTCAAATGTTACTATGTGCATATTTTAACTCATTCACACTTTAAAGCTATGGAATATCAGGCTTCAAGATGCCTCCATACTCTCCTTGGATTCCCATTTATTTTTTTAATCATGTTAAAGAACATAAGCCAAATAAATATATTTCAGATAATAAATACTGTTATAAAATGCAAACAACAAAGTGTTCAGCAAAAGGACTTGTTTACAATTATTGAATTCAAGGCAGGCAGTCTTTATGTCAATGTTATAATATGTTATAATGTAGGAAAATCCAGAATGATATTTTTCTCTAAGTTTTCACAACAAAAATACTCTCTTATGTCTTGGCAGCTGTACAACCTTGAAATATAGTCTCAGCATCCAGAATCAGGGAACTTCCAGTCAGTGAGGCAGTTTCATACTAGGCCGCCTTACAACCAAAGAGTGTACATTCCCACAGAATACCCTGAGACACACCACAGAGAAAACTTTGTGGGGTATCAAGTAGCACACAAAAGGGACAAGAAAGATCAGGTTAGAGATTGTGAGTTAATGTGGATTACCCAGTTAATCTGAAGGAACACCTGTTGGTGTTTCCAAAAAGATAGCTCAAGAATCCTTCCAGCTAAATAAATAGGTAAATTAAAAATACTTCAAAGTAAATAATTAAATCATTTTCCACAAGTTCAAGTTTAACTTCTCAAAAAGTGTGTGGAAAATGATTTAATTATTTAGCTGGAAGTATTCTTGAATTTTTTTTGGAACTACCAGTGAATCTGCTTTCTGATCACAGAGTAATCTGCACCAACTCATACTCTCAAAAGTGATCCCTCGTGTTCATTTTTTGTTATTCCTGAGTCCAAGTCCCCATAGGGACAAGAAACCAGCCTGGTTATCAAGGCAACTTCCTTACCAGTGGTGATCTAATTCCTTATAGCACACAAAAGAGTAACACCACTCTGGGCTGGCATAGCTTTTGTGTATGTGCCTGTGTTTTCTTTGCTCTGTACATTGTGTACAATCCTACCACTGTACGATGTGTCTCCTGACAGTGATGCAAATGATGAAGGCTGGCATATATGACAGAGGATTTTTTATTATGTTGCAGTATTATATTGAGTAATGCACAGTGTTTATGGATAATTACTGTGCTACAGTGTAACTACTATACTATGCTTATTACACTATTACATATCACAGATGGTCCTCTGTAACTGAGTGATGGTAAATAATGTGCATGTTGTCTAGCCACTGCAGATACTTCCTCAGCACATCCCTTACTTATACAGGTAAGTTATTTAAATTTACCCGGTCCTGCTACAGTTCCACATTTTAGCTGTCCAAGCTGAAATTTTCCCATTTGCACTCATTCATTTCATAGCATCTGTGTTTTTTGAATGACAGACCTTTGTCACTCATTTTCAGAAAGTATCAGCCTATTTCATGCTCTGTATACTGTCCAGATTCTACCTGTACAATCCTTACCTTTGAATCACTAACACCCTACATATGTCCGCAGACCATACAAATACATCTTGCATGATATGTGACTTGTTTTTGAATATTATGCCCCATTTTTGACATCAGTGTACAGTCAGTAATCACCATTTCCTTACTTAGAAAGGTACCAGGATTGTCCAGTCTTCTACTGACTTGTCCTCATATCTGGAATGATAAAAGTAATACAAGAGTATATCTTACTTTAAATGTCATTTCCACAGATTTTGTCAGACATAGGAGGAAGATAAGAAATAATCTGCTGAGTATAAAAGAGAGTAAGAGTGAGTGAGAGAGAGAAGGAGAGAAAGAGAGATAATAATGGGGGTAAAGAGGCAAACTGACAGACTGGCTAAAAAATGACAGACTTCCGGTTGGACACCAAATCTGCCTAAATGCAAATTTATATAAAGTTGACTGTAAGCATAATAAGTTATATAATGCAATGGAATATTTTCTTACGTTACGCAGAACATAATTTCAAATGATAAAGGCTTAATATCTTCAGTCTGAATTTGAATAATTTATTACAAGTGCATTAGAACAGTTTAGGGTGAGCTGTCATTGACAAAATATCACCATTCTGAGGTGCACTGTAATATGTGGCTGCTGTTGGTAAATTATAAAGTAAAAGAGCACTATAATATTACTACTACAGCAAATAAACATCATTATCTAAAATCAAAGCACAAGAACCACTTACTTACCCCAACCCAACATGGATTACGTCCTCACCACAGCACCACCACTGCCCTCCTCTCCTTCACTCATATCATTGCAGAGGCCCTAGACAACAATAAACTCATTTCCTGTCTCTTCCTAGATCCCTCCAAAGCCTTTGATACTGTCTCTCATCCTCTACTACTATCCAAACTCACAAATCTCCACCTATGCCCCTCCGCACTTGCCTGGTTTAATAGTTACCTATCTGGCAGGAAAAAATCTGTCAAATGGCTGTCATCCTCCTCACCTTTCCTTCCCATCTCCACTGGTGTTCCCCAAGGCTCCATCTTGGGACCCCTTTTGTTTAACATCTTCACCAATGATCTTTACACCTCATGCAAAGAATCCTCCCTTATTCAGTATGCCAACGACTCCACACTTATATCCATCTCAAATAACATTCCTGAACTACACTCCCTGACCCAACAGGCCCTACTGTCCACTGAACAACCTATTGATCCTAAATCCCAAAAAGACCAAACTCCTACTTTTCCTTCCCCATTCTCTTTCTCATCACAAAACCTCCTTTATTATTACATCTTCTAATAATACAAATATCCAACCTGACACCCACACAAAACTACTAGGGGTCATTATCGATGATGAACTCAAGTTCAACCTACACATACTCCAATGTATAAAAAAAACAAACCAGAAACTAGGTCTGTTATATTGGAACAAAAAATTCCTAACCCCTGAATCTAGACTTACCGTGGGCCAGGCACTCCTCCTCCCCTCCCGCTTATACGCAACCCAGTTCTTACCAATATCCAGGCCTCCACTCTAAACAAACTGCAACAGACTTACCATAACATAGCCAGATTCATTACTAACTCCCCATACAACTCACACCACTGCATTTCTTTAAACTTTCTTCAATGGCTTGAACTTCCCCAGTTTCTGCTATCTTATCAGTTTCACATGCTACACTCTATTCTTTATAAACCCTCCTTTTGTCCATCTCTATTTTCCTTAGTCTCCATCTACATCCCATCCCGGACCCTCCATACTTCTAACCAACAATTACTTGATATCTACCACCCAAAAAGGTCAGTAGGCAAACTACTCTACAAACACTCCCTTGCCCATGCTTGGAACAAACTTCCCCTTGACTTACGTTCAATCTCCCACACCTCACACTTTAAAAATGAACTAAAAGCTTATTTTCTCAATTCCAGAACCTGCCCTTGCCATGACCCTACCTAGTCTTCCTTCCCTTTATGTACCCTCAAAAGGACCATACTTAGTACATCATTACACCTCTCTCTCCAATGTGTGTACTATGCATTTGCACAATTTTATACAAACAAAAAATTTTAATTGTTGACCTATTTGAACTATATCAATGTAAAATTGTTACTTAGCTTCTTTTTAATGCAACTTTAACTTTATGCATGTATCCCAACATATGTGAATCATTTTGCTATAACTGCTATTATATCAATATTGGGGCAGCCACGGTGGTGCAGTGGTTAGCATTGCTGCCTCACAGCAAGAGGTTCTCCGGTTCGATCCTCGGCTGGGGTGCCTTCTGTGCGGAGTCTGCATGTCCTCCCTGTGGTCGCGTGGGTTTCCTCTGGGTGCTCCGGTTTCCTCCCACATCCCAAAGACATGCTGCAGGTGGACTGGACACTCTAAATTGGCTCTAGGTGTGCGTGTGAGTGTGCCTTCTGTGGAAGGTTGGGTGCCGGGCTGGCAACTCGACACCGTAAAACTCCACTGCCATTCAATGTGTGGACAAGGTGATCCGCTGTGGCGACCCCTAACTGGGAAAAAGCCAAAAGAACAAGAAGAAGAAGCTATTATATCAATATTGTTTAAAATTGTACTTGTTTTAAAATGTATTACTGGAGCTTTTCTCCTTGGGTCTCCACTGAAAATGGGCCACAAGCCCAGTTGGACAAACCCTGTTAAAAAATGTCAATAAATAAATAAAAGAAATAAAAGGTGTTCAGTTCCTTCACTTCCTTCCTTAACCTTCTGCATATTAATGTTTTTCTTCCTAAGCGATGTCACTGCATGAATGTTGGGGAGAGGGTGACTGATAAACAAATACCCGGAGTAGCAGAAAGTAAGAAGGGAGATAAGTAGTTCAGAGCTAGATCAGGGTGCAGCACAACTGACTGATGATGGCAGTGAAACAGGTAGTTGAGAAGAAACTAAAGATGAGGAAAGACTCCATCGAGGCACGCCTATTCTTGCATACATGTATACATACATACAAATATTTCAAACATGGGCAATAATGCATTTCTATCCTGCCAAAATGCCAAAACAGTTGTTCCCATAATACGTGACCAGGGTTTCCTTAATGCAATTTGGTAGTCTATTCCATGTATCAGCTGCTCTCTCAGAGAAACAATTAGCATACCTCTCATTCCTATAGAATCTTCTACATTAGTTGTTTGATGATTCCCCACTACTTTTTGATAACCACATACATTTCCAGTGGTAGCTGTCTCTAAATGCCCTATATAATTGAATATGGTTTTAAATATATATATGAGACACTGCATAGGTTCAGATATTTTAGTTTTCATAATAACTTAAATGCTCACATCCATGGATGCCACTGGTATATTTCCAATATACTCTTTCCAGTCTACATATGCTTGTTTTCTTATAAGGTTTCCATATTCTTATTCCTTTCTGACACTTATTAGGTCTAATGTACCTAGCAAACAATGACTTCATCATTTCTGGTTTTCTAGACTTCAAAAATCTTTTTTATACACCCTATAGTTTGATAACTATCATTAACCAACCAGTTGCTATGATTAGATCAACTGAAAGCTAACACCCATATACCCAGATCCTTAAATTAATTTGCAGTTTCAATCACTGTGTGCTGTATTATTAACCTTTCAGTTAATGTCTCTCAAATCTCATATGCTTAGTTATTGATGTATTTATCAACATATTATTCTCCTGTGCCCAAAGGGTCAATTTACGTAAGTTTTTTGCAGACATGACCTATCTGCAATGCATGTAATCAATTCAGCCATTTTCAAGTCACCTGCATACAGACTGTAGAACACATCAGATGAAAAAGATAGATTCGAAAGATCAAATCCAAAAAAATAAAAAATAAACTGAAACCAGTGCATCACTTTCAAGAAACATAGAAATTCAACAATAAAACAAGAAAGTGATTCCACAGTGAAAATATTTATTGGACAAAATAAAATTGGTTAAAATGTGAATAAAATAAGATGAGTGCTTTCAGCCTTAGGCCTTCATCAGATCTGTAAGCATTCATACATTAACTTCATTTATAGTTTGAGTGCCCAATGAAACTCATCTTCTTAGGTGACGCCTTCTTAATATCGGCTTTAAAGAAACAAGCTCATTTAAGCCTGGCTTTTTATCAGCCCTCAAATCTGCTATCCATTTGGTCTCTTCAAATTCAGTGATTTCTTTTATATTTCCTTTTCTAGCACCATAGTGCACCACTTGGAATGCCATAAACAGAAACAAATGATTATTATTAGCCATTATATATTTACTCAGTGTATTTGTAGATGTTCTATTTCTAATATCTCTTAAATGCGAGAAAATTCTAGTTCTGAAATGGCAGTTCATCTTTTCAACATAGAAGCAGGTACATTGCATGCATAATGCTATGTAGATCAGGTTTTGATTCCCACAGTCAGCATATGTCCTCAAGTAATATGACTTTTGTGTAACAGGATGTTGAAAATATTGATTCTGCATTATATATGAGCATGCTTTAGAGTGGCCACATTTAAAGGTACCTTGTCTATGTGTCAAAGTCTTTTTCTGTTTTCTATTTGTATCCTTATATAAAAGTTGTTTTCGACTCATCTTGTCTTTATAGCAGAAAGTGGGTGTTTCTCCCACTATCCTTTTTATAGACTCATCTACTGTTAATATCTTACAATTCTTCCTCATTATATTACAGATTTGTCTGACATCCTGACTGTATGTTGGTGTACATCTCATATTTGATGTTTCACTTCTCCTCTTATGGTTGTTGGCTTTTTGTGAATCTGCAGAGTAGTATGGTTTTCCATTTGTACTTCTGTTGTACCTCTGTAGTCATAACATCTAGTTCTTTTTTCTTTTATCTCCTACTACTCAGTTCATATTTAATTTCCAACATCTTCTTTTGATAAATGTTATCTTCAGTCTTAAGTCTAGACTGCCTCTTAAGAATTTACTTTTGACTATCTGTGGGAATACATGTCTTGGATGCATACTTGACCGATGTAGAGTATGATTTCTCCACCATTCTTTCCTAAATGTCCTTGTTTCAAAGCACCCATCTGCTTTTCTCAGAATGCTTACATCCAAGAAGTTAATCTGACGTTTGGAGCTGTTAACTTCAAAATCCAAAAAGTCTGTAGTCCTCTTCAGGTAGTCAACAAAGCTGGATAGTTCATCTTCTCCACCATTTCATAGCAGGAAGATGTTATCCACAAATCTCTTATAGTATATAAGTTTGTTTTTCCATTCATTACTATGATGATGATGATGACTATCAGTGAATATAAATTCTAGCTCCCATTAAGCCATAACTATGTTTTAGTATGAATTGGCGCATGAGGTGCCCATGGCCATTCCCCATTTTTGTATAAAATATTGGTCATTATACATGAGGACATTATTTTCTAATATAATTTCCAGCAGAGAATATATTTGCATAATTTCCATAGTAGTATATTCATTGGTCATATTAAGAAACTTCCTGATTGACTCTATTCCATAGCCATTTGGTATAACTGTAAAGAGACTCCTCACATCCATAGTTACTATTAACACATCTGGATGTATTGGATTCATTCTACAATAAGATGATAGACCAGATAAGAAGTCTTCTGTATCTTGTTATACAGTCACTGCTTTTTGGGTCTATATTAGAAGACCGAACATTTAAAATGACAAGTGTTCTAATATTGACCCGTTTTCAGCGAATGCTAAAAATATCGAAGAAAGAGAAAACCAAATTTTTTCCGAGGGAAAGAATTCAGTCGTCTGTTTCTGTTACTCCGATATTTTCAGTGCTCTGGTGGAAAGTAACAGGTCGGGTTCAGGTAAGTGTGCGATTGTATGGACGTGAGGGTTAGGGTGGGTTCGATGAGTTAGGGTTAGGGCGTAGGTCAGGTAAGTGTGCGATTGTGTGGACGTGAGGGTTAGGACAGGGTAGGTGAGTTAGGATTAGGGAGCGGGTGAGGTGACTGTGTGATAGTGACGGACCTTAGGGTTAGGGTTTGGGTTAAGGTAAGTGGATAGTTAGTGGTGTATGTATAGTTTAGTGTAGGGTTAGGTGTAAGAGTTTAGGTGTATGTGTGTGGATTGCTGTTTGTTTGGTGTGCTTGTGCTGTGTGTATGTGTTTTGGAACAGCAAACTTTATCCCTAGGAAAATGTTTGCTGTTCTGAATGTTTGATGTTTTGAATTTTTGATTGCTAGGGTTCAATATTAGAACACTCAACATTTTGAATGTTTGGTGTTCTAATATAGACCCCACTTTTTCTAATGCTCTTTTTAATTTTTGTTCAGTATAAATAGATAATGGCTTATCACTGAATATGTAATAATCACAGGTCTCAAAGCTATCTTTAATCCCTAACACCTCCACCTGAGTTTTTGTTAGAATGTCTGTTACAGTAAAAACATTTATACCCTGACAAAATTGATTTCCCTTCATTGTTTTTTTAATTTAACCATGTTCCACAAACAATATTAACATCAGTCTTGTGGGAATGTAGCAAATTTTCCAATAAAAAAACTTTATTATTAATGCTCCTAGTATCAACAACCATCACAGAGCCATGAAGTGTTGCTATCTGTGAACCATTAAATATATGACCTGGCAAAAATGGGGAAAAATTCCTTAGGCTCTTAAACAGTAATACATACATAGAAGTGTCAAGAAACAAACTTAATATAGTGTATTCTCGAATAAAGTCATACATCAATTACATGTTCATCAAAGCAAGAATAGTGTTATTTAACTTTCTCACTATGCCAGTCCCCAGAATCCCTAACATCTTCGGAATACCAAAGATCCACAAAAGTATAAATGACACCCCCTATGAGACCATTAGTGGATGCAAGGAATAGTATTACATACTTTTGTGCTAAAGTAGTGGATAACATGCTAAAGAAGTACATCAAACATGAAAACAAATTTGTAAAGACTCATGATAATTTTTGCTGAATATTAATAATCTTGAATTTAAAAGTGAGTTTGATTTTCTCTCAGTAGATGTTAAAGACTTATACTCTTCTGTGATACATGGAAGGAATTGAGTGGGTGAGTCATATGATGAGATCAAAAGGGGCATCAAATGCTGAAGTTACAAAAGGAACAACGGTACGTACAGACCAGTTTTATGTCAGGGATTAGGAAATAGCACATTCGAAATCCCTATAGGAAAGAAATCAAATACAAATAGTGTATACCTTTTATATAGCTTTATTACTACTTTTAGCTTAGATGCTGAAGAATTGTGTGACATCATAGGAAGGAACTGGGAGTTGTTTAGTATAGACACAATGGTCAGGACTCCCAGGATGATTTTTAACAGGGGTTCAAATTTGAAATATTTATTGGAAAAGAATACCATACCACCAATGAGTAAACATGGTATGTATAAATGTGATATGTCCAATTAATGTAAGTACATGGAAGTCAGTCAGAAATTCCAGATAAGGGGCAAGAAATATATTACTAAGAAAAGACTAGATTGGCAATCAAAAATGGTAGTGTACCTACCTCAGTGCCAACAGTGTCCTGCGTTTTACATTGAGAAGACTGATCGCAAATTACGTGAATGTGTTTATGAATACCTATACAATATTAGTAGACGTACGCAGGAAAATGCACTAGCTAGGCACACTACAGAGTTTACAGATTACAAGTTTCTGTTCAGAGCAATTGATCAGGTTACAATTGATGTGACAGGAGGTCCCGATTCACTAAAATTAGATCGGCTTGAATTATTATGGCAACTAAAAACAAATGCATGCCATTACCCATGCCTGAATGAAATTTGCTCTTTATTATGTATTTTAAAACTTTAAAGTTTGATGAGGTAAGGAAGTGTACTGTGATCACAAAATAGCCTACTGGAAGCTATTACTTTTTGAAGTACATAAACACATGTATTTTATGATTATATTGAATGTTTTGTAACATTATATATTTTAAAACTAAAAGATTGATGAGATAAGGTAATATGCAGTATTCATCTAACAGTTCATTGGAGCTATTATCTGTAGAGTGTACAAACACACTTATTTTATGATATATTGTATGTATTAAGTAATTGTATGGTATGAGGGTGTATTAAGATGTGTTTAGATTATTAGTAATGTTAGTTTAGTTGGTTGTCTTATTCAACACTTTTACAACACTGCAAAGATTCTTTAACATAAAGATAACCTTGATTTTGAGTATGTCGATCTGACACTTAACTTAGTTCTAGGTAAAGAAGGGTTAACCTAAGTGGGAGGTACTGTAAGATAGTAATTGGACTATTAAGTGTAAATAATTGCTATGATTTTAAATAAATAGGAGGTTTTATCATTAAATTTTATGTGAAGAAATTGCAACATTTGTTGTGATGAAAAGAGCTTTATGTACAATAAAAACTTTGAAACTTCCATCACGGGGGTCTCCAGTTAGTTCCAGTTTTTTTACTATTTAGACTTATAGGTCGTAATTGCCTGAGTGTGTGGAAGGTCCTCCCTTATGCAGGGGAATGACTGTAGCTATGCCCCATTTGCTTGGTACAAAACCAGTATGGAGGCTGAGCTGGAACAATGTTGTTAGTACTGCTGCTACCAATGTAAACAATGTGTTTTAATGAAATTATAGTGACAGGGCCTTGAATCGATCCATGTAGAACATGTGGACAGTGGGAAGTCATGTGGACAGTGACCTAATACTGGCAGCCTACAATCTACAGTTCCATGCAAAGGTGCAGGGAAGTTTTAAAAATTACCTATCCTGCTGGGGTATCACATGTCATCTATCTTTAACATTTATTAAAGCTCAGTTGATAAGAAAAAGCATAATATTTGTTCATTTTTATTATATTTGATAGTCAATAAGTTAAAAAGAAATTAATTCAAAACGTAAATGAAAATCTTTTGTCAGACATGTTTTAACGTGCTCCTGAAAATAGTTGAGAGGCCCTAGTAAATAATTATGTTTGAGTTTACTTCTCATGACCAATCAAACAGCATACATTTCAGAGTTCTGCTAGTTCATCTCTGACATGGCCTTAATGCTGAAGGAAATGTATTTTTTTTAATTACTACAATAAAAATGTCATCAATAATATGTGAACAACAGGCATGAGATTCGTCTACATTAAAATTCACTTCTGTGTGGTTATGTGGCTGCCATATGCTAGTTCAAATTCCAACTAGATGTGATAAAAAATCTAAAAGGGAATCCATCCTTGACTGGGTCCTAACTAACCACCCCACATTGTACCCCCACGCAGGCAGTCTCCCAGACACCTTAAGTGACCACAACATAATATACTTTATACGTAGTAGAACAAGCATATGCAAAACCACTAACTATATATCCACTAGAAACACAAACAATTCCCTCCTGAGGTCCTCAGTACTTTACTCTGTAGCTGTGACTGGACCCCCCCTAAAAACCCTCCTACTTGACCAGGCTGTAGCATATTTCAACAAAACATTTCTACAACACCTAGACACTGTTGCTCCATTGTGCAAAATCAAGGTTAGAACCTCTACAAACCCCTGGCTCAGTAAAGAACCCAAACAAATCCTCAAGTCCAGAGACACTGCCTGGCTTTACTATCAAAACACCAAAGAAACACAAAGCCTAACTAAGTACCAAGAACTGCGCAACCATGCAAAAAATGCATTAGGCTGGACAAAAAATCCTACTACACAACATTACAAACTAAATACAAACACAACCCCCAAAAATTTTGGAAAAATGTAAACCAGCTACTAAAACCCACCCAAAAGGCTACCCCCAAACCAACCACCCCTGACACTAAAGTTCCCATCGAAACACAATTCAACTCCCACCTTTGTGGACTCAATTTTATCTTTAGTATCACAGGGCAGTTCCTTCCTCACTACCCCCCCCCAACACAAATAACACTAATACAAGCTTTACCCTCAAAACAGTTTCCACCACTTCAATCAAAAGCATGCTCTCCAAACTAAAAACCTCATCAACAGCAGCCAACCTACTCCCCAGCTATTTCTTGAAACTCACAGCAGGTGCTATTGCTATCCCAATCTCCACTCTCATAAACAGATCAATTGTTGAAAACTATGTGCCCAAACTCTGGAAAATATCCTATGTTACACCCATACATAAAGGCGGGACCTCCACTGAACTTAATAACTACAGACCCATTGCTTTACTCTCCCCCCTGGCCAAAATCCTAGAAAAAATCATCCATACCCAGTTGCTAAAGTATCTCCTAGACAGCAGCATCCTGTCACCTACTCAGCATGGTTTCAGATCTGCCCATAGTACCACTACAGCCTACTCTGCTTCACAGACACAGTAAACCATGTCAAAAATGAAGGCCTGCAGGTGTCAACTCTTTTTTTGGATATGTCCAACACCAAATCCTACTTAACAAATCCTACTAAACAAACTAAACCAATATCACCTATCAAATTCCACTCTTACCTGGTTCGAGAGCTACTTAACTGACAGGTACCAAGCTGTGAAATGGGAAAATTCTCTCTCTCCTCAGCTGCCCATAACTATAGGATTAGTTTTGATATATTTTTTGAATATGTAAAATAAGCATACGAACATACATTTTCTGTTATATAAAACAGTATAGTTTGTCACATAAGACAAATAATAAGAAAGCTATGCTAAACATGTAAAGCAAAGATTTGATGAATGTTACATTTACATTAATATCTGTCAGAAGTGTTGCTGTTTATCATTTAATAAGGAAAACAAAAAAACAAATAAATAAATGAAAAACATTGTAATAATGCTGCATGCACTGTGATATATTCTTGAGTACATTTATTGAAGACTGTATTTGAATGTACATATTAAGATGTTTCATAGAAGCATTACATTAATTGTGACATGAACATGTATATGACATTGGCAACCTTTTTATTAGAAGCTTGATGTTAATGTCATGAGAATCTTAATATTACACTTGAAGTTATATACAAAACAAAGAAAGAAACAAACCTTATATTTAATAGAGATGACATAAAATGTGTTAGCTTATTATAGAAAACTGCTGAGCACAAATAGCAATACATTATTGTTTAAAGGAACTTGATCTTTTTGTGAGGCACATAATAGGAATCTTTAACTGTAGTACAGTAGATTCTCACCTTTTCAAGATGAGAGTAAATGAGATTCAAGATTGTATATAGTTATTGAACAATAATAAGATTTTTTTATTTGCTTCTTAGTGTTTTAATGAACATATAAAAATGAGACATATGTAATTCAAACAACTTTGGGAACATATAATACTTTATTTTTCACACATATATACATCGGCTTTAAAGGATACAGATTTGTGTTCACTTTGCTATTGATTAGAATTTTATTTAACTAAAGTAGAGGAGTTTGGGATTTTTAGAATAGTAGATGAGTGAGTTTGCTTGGTTAGAATATTCACACAGAGAGTATTAGACTCCATGAGGGGATTGAAGAATTTTAAAAGTAAGTGTTTAGTTACATTAAAAGTTTTTTTTTTGTCTTTTGTGGGTCCCTACAATAACAATTATTATGTATCTAATTACACTTTCAAGTATTAATGTCAGTATGATTATTAATAAGCAGTTCTTTAACAAAGAAGAGATATCATACTGGTTCCATATAGGTAATTCTAAGAGAGTTACAGCTACACTGTTGACCTGTATGACGAATTACATTTATTATTAATTGTATTTCCATAAGCATTAACTGATTGAATAACAGTTGCAAGAGGGGTAGTCTAAACAAATATTTGAAGTTATTTAACTCTCAAGTTATTTTTTACAAGAAACACAGATACTGACAGAAGATAAAGCCAGACCAGACTTAATATTAAGTATTAGTCTATATTATCTAGTTCACAATATAATAAAAAAGAGGAGGTGCTATATTATCCAAACATTCTTTGCCTATGCCTAAAATCATTGACACATATATGGATGATAAAGGCATGCTTTGTTATGTTACCCTGGAATATAATGTGACAATATTAACCCTTATTAACTTATACTGGATTCCTGGAACAGGAACTAAAACTGTTGAACAACTTCTAGAACAAGTAATTCAAATTTCAAAAGGCAGCATCATACTGGCAGGAGATTTTAATTCTATATTATAACCAAAGTATACTAATACAACAGGTAAATGGAAAATATAGGCATCAGCAAAGGCACTGTTAAAGTTCAGCTAACTATTTCACCTTAGGGGCATAAATAATTTCTCAGATCCAGAATCACTTCTCTTTAATAATTACTCACCTAGACATAGAACACAATCTAGAATGGCTAGAGTATACGTCTCCAATGAGTTGATAGATAAACTAGACAAAGTTAAAATGGTATCTTGCCCACTTTCAAATCACAGTGCAATCACTTTTGAGCTGTTTTTAAAATTTAACAATAACATTAAGATCAGGAAGATACCAGCATATATAACTTGCTTTAAGGATTTTAAAGACTTATTTATTAAAGAAAATCTTTCTTTTATAGATATTAACAATACAGGAGATATTTCAGAAATCTATCTATGAGATGCACTAAAAGAATATATTTTGGTAGCGTCACTAATTGGATATCAATAAAGAAAAAAAAATGGGACAAAGAACTGTATGAGATACAAGAAAAACTTGACAAATTAAAACTGGAAAAATCAGACAGGTAACAACAACATAAAAGAGATTAATAATCTACATAATAAGTATTTGGACATTTTAATAATAAAACTAGGATTAATATAAAGACATTTACGATAATTAATTTCTCTAGTAACCCAAAATATATATATATATAAGATAGCTAACAGAACAAAACTACTTAGTAAGTCTAACTATATAAAGGAGATGTATTCACATAACAGAACAGGAAAAGTGACAGAAGTAGAAGATATTTTAAAAGAATTTAAAAATTATTACAATAAATTCAACCAATATAATGTAATAACAGACTCAGAAGGGATAATCAAAACTTTTATAAAAAAAATATAAAAAATAAATTATGTGATGACCAAGTGAAATTCATTGATAAACCTGTCTCAAACTCAAATTAACAAACTAAAACCTAACAAAGCACTAGGTAATGATGCAATTATACCAGAACTCTACAAGATGCTACCTAAAGAAGCCTGAAAAGACATTACACAGAGTTTTTCTATAGTTAAAGACTTTACAAAAGTTCATCCCTTCTGGAAATATTCAATTTTAAAAACTAACAATGATCCAGATGAATGCTCTCCATACAGACCACTTTCACTTTTAAATGTAGATTATAAATTATTTATGGCAGTTCATGCTGATACATTAAAATATATTTTACCTTTAACGATTAATAAGGGTCAAACTGATTTTATTCTAAACAGAAATACTTATGACAATATCAAAAAATAATCACAGTATTTGACTATGTAAACAAAACAAAAGAAAATCTACATTAATGAGCCTAGACATTAATAGTGCTTTTGAATATGTGAATTGGAAATAGCTTTCTTTAGTCTTACAGGAAAGTAATGTTTCAAGTAATTTTGCACATTTTAAAAAATCTTCTTTATGACAATTGTTTTGCATACATTAAAATAGGTACTTTCACTTCTGATTCAATACAGTTTTTGAAGGGAACTTAAACAAGGATGTCCTCTTTCACCCCTGCTTTTCACTCTAATTATGAAATATTTTGCTAATTGTATTAGGTCAAATTTAGACATAAAAGGCATTAGCATAAATGCAAATTTGGTTTCCAAAATCCAATTATTTGTTGATTACATTCTTCTAACACTGAGTGACAGTGATAGTTCCCTTTTTGCTGTTTTAAAGCAATGGATGAGTTCCAAAAAATATGGTTTCTCTTTTAATGATGACCAAACAAAAATACTACCCATAAATGTCAGTATTGATAGGATGCATTACAGATTTATTAAATTCATTGTCAAAGAGAGAAAATGAACTATTTAGGGATAATTATAACATATAACATTAATAATATAATAAATTACAATTATATTAACAGCATAATCAGTATAAGGAGTTTAATAAATAACTGGAGCAAATTTTTCTTCACAATGGAAGTGAGACTATCTATAGTCAAAATTATTATTTCACCAAAAATCGTATACATTATTCAATCATTATATTTAGCTCTATCTAAAACATGTATTAAATACTTTAATTCATTAATTTTAAAATTTCTTTGGCTCCCCCAACAAACTATGAATTGCCTTAAATCATGAACAGCAGGAGGGATTGGACTACCAGGTCTAGAATTATATTATCATCAATTAGGTTCATAGGTTCATAGGTAGATACTAGGCTATCTGCCCTAGGGCATTTATAAGCCTAGCCAGAGTGTATTTGGCTTCTGCCTCCCTATTAGATTAGCCTACTGTGCCTCTGTAAAGTAGGTCACAGAAGGTACCCTTTTAAGATTAGTTTACTGTGCCTCTGTCTAGCAGGGCAATTTCAGGGGTGAATTTGCAATTTCCCATCCACGCATCCAAATTTCACTTGAAGAGGGTCAGCGAGGAGCTATGTCTAACATGAATTGGGATTCTATTCCAGAGTGAGGGGAGCCTCTGGGAAATGAATCTGCCCCTCCAACATGTCCTATTTATTTTTGTGCTGAGGTTTAGGTCTCTGGAGCGTGTAGCTCTAAGGGACTTGGATTTTTTGAGGTGGAGCATGTCCATTAATTCTGGGTTTGACATGGCTTTGTACATCAGGCATAGAACGCCTCTGAGTAGGCGGTAAGCAACTGAGTAGAGCTGGAGTTTCTTTAGTCAAGCTGCATAGGACATATGTTTGTAGCCCATGATCCTCTTGGTGAGGTACTTTTGGGGTCTCTCCAGTTGCTGCAGGTGTCAGGTAAGGTACATCCCAAAAGGGGCATTGTATTCAATTATGGGCCTGATGAGTGACGAGTAGAGGGGCACAATGACCTCTCTTGATCTAGATGCGAACTCTTTCGTGATAAGGTGGGCTATATAGAAGGTCTTTCTAACCACTTTGGCAACGTGATTATCAAAGGAGAGATTACTATCTACGTTGGTCCCCAAATCTCTAATTACTTCTTCCGTACTTAATGGATTACCACCTATGTGGCAATTTGTGGGCACCTTGTTTTTCTCAAAGGGGATGACTATGCACTTTTTAGCATTTAGCTTGAGGCTGTGGCTCTGGCACCAAGCATCCGTCTCTGTGAGATCCTTTTGGAGGATGCTTGTGTCAGCTGGAGATTCGATTATGGCCCCCAGTTTGCAGTCATCTGCGAACTTTGTCAGCCATAATCCCCCCGTGTTAGCCTGAACCTCAGTGAAGTATATACCAAACAAGAGAGGTCCCAGAACTGAGCCCTGTGGGATGCCACTTGTAACTGGTTTGGATTCGGACATGGCACCTCGATTCTGACCATGTGGGTTCTATCTCTGAGCCAGTTTGCAACCCATCTTGTGATATAGGGGTTGATATTTAAGCTGGTAAGCTTATTTATGATGCTCGAGTGGGGTATTGTGTCGAAGGCTTTTGCGAGGTCCAGGTAGGCTGTGTGGACTACCTTGCCCTCATCTATGGATTTCGTAACTGTTTCAAAGAAATCAACTAGGGTTAAGAGGTAAGATCTACCCTTAACAAAGCTGAATTGGGTAGGGTCCAGTGTCTGGAGGCTCCCAATGTCTTTGTTTATGAGTTCCATGATAATACGCTCCAGAGCTTTACAGACCAGACTAGTCAGGCTTATGGGGCGATAGTTTCTGGGGTCATTTGTGGCACCACCTTTGTGGGGTGGGACCACTGTAGCTGTGCACCATTCTTTGGGTACATATCCTGCAGTAAGGCTAAGTTTGAACAGTGACTTAATGTGAGGGTTCAGTTCTTCTTGGAGCTCATGTAAGACATACCCTGGGACACCGTCTGGTCCCATAGATGCTGTGTTTTTTGCTTTGGAGAGGGCAGCTTTCACCTGTGCATCTGTGATGTCAGGGAGGTTACATTCAGTTGGGATCGGCGTTAGCTCCTTTGTGGAGGAAGGGGGGGAGAAGTTTGCACTGAATCTGCCTGCCAGGATGTTGGCTATGTCTGTAGGTTCGGTATATTTTGTACCATTATCCAACAATTCAGAGCATATCTGGGAGTTTCCACCCATGTTTCTGACATAACTAAAGAAGGCCTTGTGATTATCTTTAGTGTCTAGGGTAATTTTTCTTTCGAAACTGGCCTTTGATGATTTTATGAGGGATTGAAGTTTCTTGCTAATACTGATCAGAGATGCCTTCCCTTTTTGGGATTTTGCTCTGTCATGTAGTAGCTTCCTCCTTCTGTTGTATAGCTTATTTCTGGCCGGGGTCCACCAGACCGGTCTCTTGTTTTTGGAGGAGTGAGTCTTGGTTTTATTTGGGATAGCACGATCCATGCATTCCTGCAGGTGCTCATAGAATGCATTTGTAAAGGATTCTGCGGATTGGGCTGTATTATCCTCTGGCCCAGGGGCTTTGAAGGATTCCACCTCTGTCTTGAGAAGTGCAAAGTTGGCTTTGGAGAAATTCTTTACAGTGATTTCCTTGGCTGGGGGTGGGGATGGGATATGGATGTCCAGGGAAATTTGTTTATGGTCTGATCTTACCAATGAGAGGTTTACCTCTGGTGTGGAACATAGAGTCCCCATGTTGGTGATGACCAGGTCTAATATGTTGTTCCCTCTTGTGGGAGTGGTGACCAGTTGTTCCATTGTGTTAGAGTTTATAAATTCAAGGAACCGTTGGGTGAGGGTGTTTGGGCTTGAGTAGTTTTCCCAGTCAATGTTTGGGTAGCTGAAGTCACCCAATAACATAGTGTTTGGAGAGACCTTCATATTCTCCAGTGTTCTCAGGAATTTCAAGTGGGGTTCCTGTAATAGGGAGGGTGTTCTGTAGCAGGCTACAAACTGAAAGGCAGTTTTGCCTGCTGTTAGTTGCACATGGATGGTTTCCCATGCTTTGTGCAGTGCCACTAACCTGGAGGTGTAGGTATCTTTGATGAATATAGATACTCCCCCTCCTTTTGTGCTTCAGTCCGAGTTTTGGGGCCGAAACGCATGGTATGAGTTATAACCTGGTAGTGCTGGGGTGCTCTCAGGAGCTTTGAACGAGGTTTCTGTTACTGCACAGACATCAATTTTCTCCATACTCAGGAGAGTCTCGAGTGCATGCATCTTGAGGTTTATACTTCTGGCATTGAGTAGCATTACCTTTAGTTTTTTTATCTTTGGGTTGTCTATGGAGGTGGGTTTGTCCTTTGAGCCTTGCCTAAAAAAGGCACTATGGGGGTGGCAAGAGCCTTGGCCAGTATACGAAAGCCTAAGGGTGACAAGGTCAAGCTGTCCCTAGCGAAGCAACGTGGCTTGTCGAGCATGTCATCCCAGGCTGACAGACACTTTATCCCCTTTGAATGACACCAATACTTTAGCCAATTGTTGAAACTGATCATTTTGTCTTTATACCATGGCATCATTCTTGGTGAGGGCAAGATGCTACTCAAGGTCAGGGACATACCAGCCTGGGCTACATGGTCAGAGAGCTCCTCTATGTCTCTTTTCAAGTAGTCCAGGGAGGTACTTCTTAGGTCATTCACACCAGCATGGACGATGACAGAGTCATACTTGTACTTGCTTTGGAGTGACCTGAGTGCTTACATTATGTAGCGGATCCTAGCACCCGACAGGCAGCTTACAGTGACCTTCTCCTTGTTCAGTCTGGTGAGGGAACGTCAGTGTGCCGGACAATAGAGTCCCCTATAACAAGTGTATTTGGTGTGTTGTTTGGCCTTATGGGCTGTGACTGTGAGGCACACTGATTTTGTGAGATATGTGATTTGTGGGTATTGTTGAGGGGTGGCTGTTGCTTGGATATCTGCTTAGGAGGTCTTTGCTGTTTAGGCAGATTTTTATTTAGAGCCTCAGAGTATGTTTTTGTGTGTTTATGTGTTGGGTAAGCAGATGCAATAGGTCTGTGTGAGACTGGATTTGTGGTGTGGGTGGTTACCTTTTCCTCCTGACTGACTGTGTCAGTCTTGGGTTGAGAGAGCTCTTCCTCCAGTTTGGCTGTGTAACTGCATCTCTCACATGTATTAGAGTTTGTTGGAAGGAGGAGAGGGTTGTCTGTGTACATAAGGCAATTGTAACATTGCCTCAAAATTCCCAGATTCACCAGCTGGACTGGAGAGTAACATTGAAACTGACCCTTGGACATACTAGATTAGTTTAGGGAACTGTTTTTTTTTACTTATCAGATTAGGGAAGGGAACTGATTTTTCACCTGATCAGGAAGGACCAATCGGGAGTCTAATACTTATGAGAAGTCAAGGAGGGTGTAGTGCTTTAGTTAGTTAGTGTTTCCTTATAAGAGCTGAGCAAGTGCAGGGCTTTAGAAAGAGAATGGAGTGATTACTTTGAGAGCTTGAACAGTTCTAAGGGAAAAAGTGAAGAGCAAACTTTGTGGAGCCTGGAATAGTTTAAACCTGTTTAGGTGGCACTGCCCGACGCTGCTCAGTGCGCAAAACCGCTCAAAAATAGAGTTGTAGGGTTTTAAGAGAGAGAGATCAAGGAGTTTAGAATTGACCCAAAATGGCCAATAAAACTACAGCTTCTAGGTAGTAACCACTCCTCCAGGGACAGGCAGGCTGTTCAGTGTTAACCACTCCCACTGGTGAACACAGAGACTTCCCTTTAGCCCAAGCAAGCACTGGCCTTCTAGAAACTTCCAAACACTTCAGAACAGCAAATCTGTAACTGAACTTTTTTAACTTTCAGAAAGTGGGAAAAAAGCAAGATTTTTTTTTCTTTTTGTTGTAGTTTAAAGGTAGCAGAGATACACAAGCAGCAAAATAATCACAACAGTGCAATAAATGACCCCACACTTGAGTGCTAGGCCAAAATCAGGTAAAATGCAGTTTTTAGAGAAAAAAACGATTTTAAATTAAGTGCGACACAGGAAATGCAGTAAACAGGCTCTAGATGTGTTCCAAGTGCTGTTACTGTTACAGATATAAACTTTAGCAAGCCGGAAAATGCCAAAAAGTAGGCGGCAAAGCAGTAAAACTTAACAAAAAATCAGAAGAAAATACTTAAAATCACAAAAGTGGCTCCTTTTCTTCTCTCAGCATTTTCTCCTCTTGGTAGGTGCTTCAGCAACAACTAGCAAGCCTGAAAAGATGCCAAAACCATGACACAGCCTGGTTTTAAGAGAGAGAGATCAAGGAGTTTAGAATTGACCCAAAATGGCCAATAAAACTACAGCTTCTAGGTAGTAACCACTCTTCCAGGGACAGGTAGGCTGTTCAGTGTTAACCACTCCCACTGGTGAACACAGAGGCTTCCCTTTAGCCCAAGCAAGCAATTATAAAAGCAATTATAAAAACAATATTTACACAGAAGGTGGAAAGAGTTTCTAGGATGCGTTTTCATAAAATTTAAATATAGCATAAACTCTATTCATAATATTATAATGCACAAAAGTTTACATTGGTTGTTAAATGATTACTTTTCAGAAAGAAGTCACCAGACAACTGACTTTTATTTTATTTCTGCTATATTAAATACCTTTAGAAACTTAATTTATAAAATCCAACATATAAGACATAGAGTTTTCTTCTTTTCCTATAGCATACACTCAAAATAATATTTCCACTTCAAAGTTAGACATAATGATTACATTTAAAGAAAAAATATGATACATTGTTTTCCAATATACAATATCACTGGCTATTTTCTACATGAACTACAGAGTGAACTGGCACCTCACCTGTGTGCCCTGTTCAATCACAGCCTCACCTCAGACTTTGTCCCTACAGAATGGCACACTGCTATAGTCATCCCTCTCCATAAAGGACGATCAACTACAGACCCTGGGAACTATCACCCCAATAGTCTGACAAGTCTGATATACAAAGCTATGGAACTCATCATCATGGATCTAATAAATAAGGATATAGGTAATCTCCAAACTCTGGATCCCACACAGTTTGGTTTTGTGAAGGGTAAATCATGCCTGCTCAACTTGGTTGACTTTTTGAGTCAGTCACCAGAGGTGTGGATGAAGGCAAGGTGGTTCATACAGCCTATCTTGATCTGGCCAAGGCCTTTGGTACCATTCCCCGCTCAGTAATCATAGAAAAACTCACTAAGCTAGGCATCAACCCCTATATCACTTGATGGGTTGCAAAGTGGCTCACAGAACCCACAGTGTGAAAGTAGCTGACTCCAAGTCAGAATGCCGATAGTCATGAGTGGAGTCCCACAAGGATTGTTCATGGGTCCTCTCCTGTTTGGTATCTACTTCTCAGAAGTCCAGTCCAACATGAAGGTACTCTAGCTGACAAAGTTTACAGATGATTGCAAGTTGGGAGCCATTATTAACTCCCCAAGTAATGCTGACATCCTACAGAAAGGCCTTACTGAGAACAATGACTGGTGTCAGAACCATGGCCTTAAGCTCAATGCCAAAGAATGTGATGCCATTCCCTTTGGGAAAAGCCAGTTCCCATGAACTACCACATCAATGGTAGTCCACTGAACACAGAAGGCATTATAAGAGATCTGGAAACACAGGTTGACAGCAACCTCTCTTTTGACCACCACACTGCCACTGTGGTCAGAAAGTCCTTATATGTGTCACATCTCATTACTTAAGGTTTTGCATCCAGGAAGAAAGGGGTCATTGTCTCCTTCTACTCTTCCCTCATTAGACCAATCATTGGGTACAATGCCCCATTTGGCATGTACCTCACTAGACACCTGCAACAACTGGAGAAGCCACAAAAGTACCTCACAAAGAGGATCCTAGGCCTTAAACACTTGTCCTATATGGACAGACTCAAAAAACTCCAACCAGTCTCTGTCTCATATCACCTACTTAGAGGCAATCTCTGCTTGACATATAAAGCCATGTCTGACCCAGCTCTATTAGAAATGCTACATCTAAAGAAATCCCAATCCCTCCACACCACATGCTCCAGAGACCTCAACCTCATTACCATGATTAACAGAACGTGTTGGAGGGACAGGTTCATTACCCAGAGATTGCCAATTCTATGGAATAGACTTCCCATACTTATCAAACAGAGCACCTCACTGGCCTTCTTCACGAGAAATCTTGATGAGTGTATGGGAAATAGAAAATTCACCTCGGGGATCACTCCAGCAGCTCTACTTGACAGAGGCACTGGAAACTAAGGTTGAGTGGCATGATGCCATGATAATCCTATGGGCTAGGCTTGTAAAGGCTCCAGAGCCATTAGCCTAGTACACACCTATGAACCTATGAACTAATGAATAATGAAAAACTTTATTATGTTGATTATATCATGAGTAAATATGATTTAAGCAAAGACACATGTTTGGATGTACAGTCTTGCAGACAATATATAGAAAGTAACTTAAGTTAATTCAACCAAGGGTAAGAGATCTTAACCCAAAATTAATTTAATTTTTAATACTATTAATACAACAATGCACACTGGGAGAGGGTCTCTTATCAAAATTATATAGAGTGGTGAGAAGGAAACAAAAATTTGCAATGATATTTATTGGAACTATATTACTCACATTAATAACAGACCTCCAGTTGAAAAGGATAAAAAAATAATTTTAATATCTTCAAAATAAACATTCTCTTCTCTTAGATGGAAACTTTTTACTTGGAAATTCTTGCACAGACCTTTCTTCACACATCATAAAACTGAATCAATGTTTAAAAAGAAGCAAGTTTGTTGGAGATGTAAACAGGAGCTTAAAACAGATTGGCAACACATATTATTTGTGTTGTATCAACATTAATCTTTTTTACAGGCTTTATTTTGGGACAATTTTGCTTTATCTAAGTCATTAATTTTTTTAATACCTCTGTTTCTGTTTGTGTTACAAGAATGAAATACCCTCTTTTATGGTCCATTTTCTTAATTGTGAGGAAAGTTATAATCAAGAATTGGAAGAATGAAGCTACACCATCTTTCAAAGCATTCATATATATTGCAACTGAAGTATGTCATCTGGAAGTTATCACCATTAAATCAAGATCTACTAGAATCACCCTCTACTATAATATGTGGACAAATTTCAAGGAACTGATTAATAAACAAAGATAGCTATAATCATATCAATTGTAATGTATATGATTTTTTGAGAATCTTCATTGTTAGTAGACACCCTCGTAAATAGTTGTTGTTGTTTGATCTTGTTCATTGTTCTTTTTCTATGCTCACAAATTTATAAATACAGTTATTGTCATGATCAATTTATTTAGTTAAAATGTATTGAAAATGTTTTAAAAAAAGACAGAAAAAAGAAAAATCATGGGAGTTGTACACACACACACATATATTAAAAAAAATATATATATATATATATATATATATATATATATATATATATATATATATATACATTCCATCTATTTATTATTATTATTATTATTATTATTATTATTATTATTATTATTATTATAATGCATTTTATTGAAACTGAGTTTGTGGCTCTGTCTCTCTGTAGTTTTGTCATGCTCCTCAATGGACTGAGCTGTTCAAGGTGCTGAAGTACTGCCTATTGCATAATGATTGCTTCCCACTGGATGTAGTTGTTGCCTGCATTGCTGACTTCCTGTCTTTTTGAGTTTTTAATTAAAAATATAAGAAGAAAATGTTGTTGCTGTTGTGTCTTTCGGCTTTTCCCAGTTAGGGGTCGCCACAGCGGAACTCCGGTCCGCTAATGACTGGCAGTAGATTTTTACATGCCGACTTGCCGGGCCTAATGCACAACCTTCAATGAAGGAACGCCCATTCACGCATGTCGCCACACAGAAGATGCTTTAACTGAGAATCGAACGGGGCAACATCTTATTGTGAGGCAACAACGCTACCACAACACCACCACCACAGTCAAAAATATAAGAAGAAAATATTTTTTAATAAAGAATGCATTTTATTCAATTGCTCTAAAAAGTAAAAAATAAGGAAGAAGAGTGAAAACTTTGCAAAAAAAAAAAAAAAAAATACAGACAAGCTGATTTCAGAAAAGCATTTAAGGTTGGTTTTGTTGATTCCTACTACTACTTCTACTCATTACCAGAATCACTAAAGCCAACCTCAAATGTTTTTCTGAAATCATCTTGTCTGTGTGTCTTTTGGAAAGTTTTCACTCTTCTTCCTTATTTTTTTACTTTTTAGAGTAACTGAATAAAAAGCATTCTGTATTAAAAATATATATATTTTTTTTACTTACTTTTTTATTTTGGATTGACTTTAGAAATATACATGGCAGTAAAAGTGTGCCACATAGACACATTTTTAAGACTTTGCTAATGTATGCCAAAAACATGTAGCATAGAGATTCAAGTGTAACATGCTGACATCTCCATTGCACTGAGAAATGAAATCTGGAAAATTACTAAAACAATACAGACTAGAATAGCAGGCCTATGCAGTGGGGAGTGGGAAGGGGCAATATAATAGCCATTCTGCTCAGGGAGAAAAATCCGGAAGGGGTAGTGACTTTTGTTATCCCCAGCTTCATTGGTTCAGGTTGGCTATAGATCAACCATCCCTCAAACCCAAAAATAAAGAGACAAGACAGAGGAGCTAGGCTGCCAACAGTCCATGTTCTTCGGGTAGGATGGGATAGAATGGAAACATGCCTCTTGAAATGATACAACACACACTCTGCATGGCTTTCTCCTTAACAGGAGGAATGAGGAGTATGCACATGCACAGAAATCCCACAGCCTTTCTGCAGCTTTGGAAGATGTGATATGCTCCCTGCAATCATTTGACTTAATCATACACATTGTGCACATCTGCAAGAGAAAGAAACGCATGCTAGAGTTTTGGGATTAGGATGGTATATACATAAACTTCAATGTTTTCAAAACAAAATCATGTTTGTCTTCCTACAGTGAATTCACAAGCATACTTACAAGGCATGTTAACATTGTTCCTTCACTTATAATGCATTTTTTATTTGAGGATATTGTGAACAACTAGTTTATCTGAAAATTATAAAATAGTTTAGCAGTGCCACTATATCACTTGTCAGTCATTATGATGGAGTTTTCAGATAACACTCTGCATGTACTGTGGGCATCTGCTAGTTGTGTATCCTGCTGAATTGCTATCTGTGACTCCAGAATAACTCTTGTCCCACTGAGTTTACTTATTGAGGGCATCATATATGCACAGCTGCTCCCCTATCATTCAGGAAGCAGTGGTTTTCTTATCTAAAACAGTTTGCTTTAACAGGTTAATTAGTAATGATAGGCATAGCCAGCCTTAAGCATAGGCCAACTAGGTGGCCGTCTAGAGTGCCACTCTAGTAGGGGCACTTTTCCAGTATTTATTTGGTGTAGGTAGACCAGGATGGGGGCACTGGGTGGTGTGATGGGGGGTGCCATTGAGCCCTTTTGCCTGGGGCACCAGTTGACCTAAGGCCACTCCTGATGATAGGTCATCTCCAGGGTAATTTGGTAACTGTCCAATGCCTGCAACTTTCAGGATCAGGATATATGTGAGCAACACAACACAAGTAAACACTTTTACACTATTGGTATGAAACTATAGTTACTCATTTTCATGTTGTACAAATGCAGTGTCCAATGTCACACTTTAATAAAAGTATTCCACTGGTGCATTTCCCAGAGATATACAAAAGCTGAGTGTTCTTTCTTGGCAGTATTTTTAAAGTGTATTTTCACACTTTAACACTGCACCAAAGCATTTGGTGAAATTGGCACTGCAGTGCATCTTGCTATATAGCCAAAACTAATTTATTTGGTCATTTTTTTCAATAAAAAGCTTCTTAAACTTTTTAATGAAACCATGGCTCATATAAATTTACGATTTTTCTCAGTGATGATATGTAAGGCAGTGGTCCATAGTATTTAATGGATGTTACTCTGCACATGCACAGCACACACCCATTAAACTCTATGGATGCATTTCACATTTTTCCCTGGGTTGATGTCACTGAGGTTAAAGATGACACTTTATCTTCACTGACATCATTGCAAGGAAAAGGAATTTTACGAGAAGTATTTCTCCTTCAAGAAAATATGAAGAAGTTCACTGTTGGCTAAAAAGCCTGATTGACACCTTAAGCACTACATAATGTGATGCAAAAGGTAAGCCATGCAACTCTGACAATACACTTTAAACGTATGAATTTTAAAGCTGCACCTATTAGCTTGGATAAATTGGACATAAACGTATCCCATGCTTTGAGACCTCTCTTGACTGAAACATTTTTTTGTTATATGCTCTATTTCACATAAACTGAATGAACACTGCAGCTTCTTGCATACCTCCCAATCTCTTAGAGATAGAAATCTGGGCACATCTATAAACAATGGTGGAACAATGGTCTAAAATTAGGAACAGTTTTTAAATAGTGCTGTTATAAATGTAATAAGTTAATAGAATAACAGATTTTGCATTAGCAAGGATTTTCTGAAAGGTATGAAGTTTGAAATTCAAATGTCTGTCATTATTTTCTGACATCAATCACTAATGACTTGCCAAAGACTGGCCATAAAATGTTATGAGGAACAGACCAAAAATAGGAGGCAAAAAAATCTAGATATTCTGTGAAAATCTAAATGGTTGAGAGGTATGATTCCTTGCTTAACCATCTAAGACATGATTTTAATACATCCTGTGGAATTGTTTCACATTTCTTTGTTTAACCTGAGGAGGACATGATGTTAACAGCTTCCTCTGGAACTGTACTCTTTATGTAACTTGTTGAGTATGGTGTATATATACTGGACAGGATTCATGAAATGTTTATTATGAGCCACAGCTGTTGTTCTGAGATAAGGAAATGGAATGGTAACCAAAAGTTACAAAAGTCCTAGTTTCCTAGTTCTGCAGACTGACATACAGCAACATTAAGAAAAAAAATATATAGTATAGAAATCTGCAGCAGCATTTTAAGCAAACAAGGAATCTACTATCAATAAAGTGCCCTTCATTGCTAGTGTTGTAGCTTGAGATATAAGTAGCAGAAGAAAGGTCACTGGCTCCCTGGTCCCTATAGACTACACAGTACTGTTCTGATCTACAATCAGGCTGCCAGTAACAGAGACAGCAGGACACACCACAAATAATGGCAGAAGTGCCCAGCATTATGCTGTGTTTTGTCCCCTCCATCTCAGTTTGCACACCCTGAAAATGGCAGGCATTGTTTCATCACTCTGATGTTTCCAGAAACAATAAAATCAATTTATTAGTAAATGACCTACAAATGACTCTACATACCTAACCTAATTAGCAGCTTGATGTAGTTACTAATACAGGGCATATAATTGCCTTGTATGTCATTCAGATAAAGAAAAAATATTACTTCTCTTTGAATAAATGCATTGTTCCCCTTGACTGAGGTTCATGACTAAAACTGACAATGTAACCAAAACTAAAAGCTATTCAATTTTATTTGCTAACTAAGAAAGAACTGATACACACAGACCTTTTTCAGACTCACATCAGCAACATTATATGGTTAAGTGACATACATCGAGTCACAGTCAGGCAAACAGAGGCTGAAAGAAATAAACCATTGACCACAGGAAGCAGCTCACCTGTCCATTTTGTGGAAAGTTCAATTTTCGGGTTGAAATTAAAAGGGTGCCACAAATTCCTGAGCAACCCTTTAAATTCAGATTTTTTTTTTACTTTTATTTTTACTTCAAACTTAATTGTTAATGTTATTGAGAATTAGCATACCCTATAGTATCATCAAAGTTCAAGGGAGAACATGATGGTATATGTGTCTTGATAGTGCTGCAAGCAAGCAAGCATCTAGCCATCAGGGAAGTAAACAGTAAGTAAATAAACCAGGCAAATTACATAGGTAATAAACTGCATATGGTTTAAGGTGGAATTAAAAATTGTTAATGTTATTATCTAATGCAGTCTGCAGTAAGCCAAACATGTAGAATAAATTACAAATCTGAATTCACAAATGTACTGAATATTTCTCTCCCCAAAACATTCTTCTCATTAAAAAAATTCTGTCATGCGTGTTATGTGATAATCTGAAAACAAGCAGCATTTTTTAATCTTGCCACTTGCCAGCACAGCATTTCAGGCATGCATGCCTCTCAACCTCTTAGTGGAAAAAATCTGGACAAGGACATAATTATTGGAGGGACAAAGGCCTAAAAATAGGACATATTTTAAATACTGCTTTTATAAGCTTAGAAAGTTGCTTGAATAAATGCATTTTCTGAAAGATATGAAGCATAAAACTCAGATGTCTGTCATTTACTGACTTCAATCCCCAGTGATACTCCAGAAAACTATAAATTTTACGAGGAACAGATGAAAAATACGAGGCAAAAATGTGCACATTCTGCAAAGATCTAGACAAGTGAGATGCATGCAGATAGGTCTGTTGAGCAGCAGCATATATGCTTCTATTTTCTGGATGGCAAAATTAGAATCTTGTAAATAACCACTTTTCAAAATGTGTTTCATGACTAAATATTTTTATCAGCAGATTTTTCTTCTGTTGTTTCGTAATTAATAACATGTTTTACTTACAGTTTACATCTGTAGTGTATTAGCGATGATGACAGCTGAGACAAGAAATACTTTTCTTAAATGCAGGGGGAAAAGCAGACAAAAGATTAAATCCAATTTGTGTTCATAGGTTCATAGTTATATACTAGGTGAACAACCACCAGGCTTTTATAAACCTAGCCATGCAATCCAACACAATTGTGCTCCTATGCATCATGGGCATTTATAAGGAGGGGTATGTTACACTTCAATAGGTTAGGGATGGACTCAGCTTCACATGGATAGGAAGCCTGTTCCAGAGCATGGGGATACTCTGAGACACATATTTGTTTTGTCAACATGTGTTAATTATGTCACAAGCAAAATTTAAATCCTTGGATCTGTTGGTTCTGTTGTTGTTCATTTTCTGGAAGTACAAAAGGTCCGTCAATGCTGGATCCAAGGATGCCTTGTATCCCCGGCATAGATAGCCTCTCAGTAACCTGTAGAAGACAGAGTATATAGATAGGGCTTTGAGGCAATCCATGTAGGACAATATGTTTATACCCTAGATTCTCCTGGTAAGGAATGTTTGTGGATGTTCCAACTGTTGCATATTTCTCATCAGGTACATGCCAAATGGGGCATTATACTCGACAATGGGTCTAATGAGAACTGAATAAAGTGGTATTATGACTTCTTTGGACCTGGATGCCATGCCCTTAATTATAAATTTGGTAACATAGAATGATTTTCTTACTACTGTGGCCACGTGTTGGTTAAAGGCCAGATTACTGTCAACATATGTTACCAGATCCCTGACTACTGGGTCAAGTCTTAGGGATGTTTCATTGATGGAGTAATTAGCCTGAGTGACAGCTTTCCTAAAAGGCAGTATAATGCACCTTTTGGCACTGAGTTTTAGTCAGTGACTTTGGCACCAGTCATTTGTCTGTGTTAGTCCCTCTTGTAAGATGATTTTGTCATTGGGAATCTATCACAGCTCCCAGTTTTCAACCATCTGTGAACTTTTTCAGCCAAAGACCGTTGATATTAGCCTTTACCTCAGAGAAGTAGATGCCAAATACAAGCATTCCCAGCACATAGCCCAGAGGTACCTTCCAGTGACTGGTTTCTTATTGGAGGTGGTATCACCAATCCTGAGTCCTGACTGTGAGCAATCCAGCAAGTTATATAGGGGTTTATGCCTAGTTCAGTGAACTTGTCAAAAATACCTGAGTGGGGTATTGTATCAGACACCTTAGTCAGGTCCAGGTAGGTGGTTCACACAGTTTTCATATCATCCATGACTTTGGTGACCTTCTCAAAGAAGTTCACCAGGTTTAGTAGGCATGATCTTTCCTTAACATAGGCAAACTGGGTTGGGACCAGTGTATAAAAGTTGACTATGTCTTTTTTTGATTATTTCCATGATAATTCATTCCATAACTTTACATATTAGATTACTAAGGCTAATAGGTCTCTAGTTTCTGCCAGAGATTGATGGTCCACCCTTGTGAAGTGGGATACCAGTTGCAGTCCTCCAGTCTCTTGGTCCAAAGCCTGTTTTGAGGCTATAGTTGAAAGGTGACTAAAGTGGTCCTAATAGGTCATGTTTCCAGCTATTTAGGAAGTGTTCAGGAATACTGTTGGGGTCAATTTAGGCTGTGCTTTGGCCTTAGTGGAGTACTGTGAGAACCTGCTCCCTGTTAATAGTTGGGAGGTAGATTATGCTAGTAGGTATTTCATGAAGGGAGGTTTAATCTGAATTAGACAGCCAACAAATTCACTATGTCACACTGCTCACTGAAGGTGGCAATAATGACCACCAGTTCAGCACTGTGATTTGTGTTATCTTTGAGGTATCAGACATAGCAGTAGAAGGCCCTGTGGTTGTCTTTAGTCTGTGAGGCTATCTTGACTGATAATTGGCGTTGTTGGACTTAATGAGTCGTCTTGGTTTCCTGTTTACTTTAATTACAGAGCTACAATCATTATGGGACTTGCTCTTCCTGATTTTTAGCCATGACTTTTTTCCTTTTGTAATATGCTCTATTCTTAGGTTTTCTAGGTTCATTGGTGTTTACTAAGCTAATGACCACAAGGGACTTTTTAAGCCTAGCCATGCATCCCAAATCTCTGACAAGTTCTGGTACCCTTCATAAATGTAAGCAAGAGCTTGGGAGATAAAAACATTACAAGCAGGGGTCAGGGAGGTGAACAGTTTACAGACTGCCTTTGTCCATTAGAGACATAGGTGCCAAACCAGGGATGAATTCACTGTTCCCTGTCCAACTGTCCAAGTTATACTTGAACTGGGTTAGGGAGGAACTCTGCTTCACATGGAAAGGAGACCCTGTTCCAGAGACGGGGTAGTCTCTGGGATACATACCTGTTTCTCCAGAAGGTTCTATTTATATCACAAGCAAGGTTTAAGTCTTTAGAACAAGTAATTCCTGTGCTGTTTCTTTTTGTGGATATGCAGGAGATCCATCCGAGTGGGGTCTGACAATGCCTTATATGCCAGGCATATATCTCCCAACAGCCTGTAGGAGACAGAATACAGGGATAGAGCCTTCAGGTGATCTGCATAAGACATGTTACTTGCATCCTGTAGTCCCTTAGTGAGGAACTACTATGGACTTTCCAACTGTTGAATATGCCTAGCTAGGTACATACCAAAGGGGGCATTGTACTCAATGACAGGTCTGATGAATGTTGAATACAGTGGAACAATGACTTCCTTGGATCTAGATGCTGTACCTTTGCTTATAAGTTGAGCAACATAAAATGATTTTCTCACCACTGTAGACGCATGATGCCAAAGGCTAGATTACTGTCTATGTATGTCTCCAAGTCTCTGACTATTGGGTCAACTCTTAGGGGTGTGTTGTCAATAGTTACTGGGGTGGAGGACTTCTCAAAGGATACTATTATGCTTTTCTTCGCATTTAGTTTTAGTCTATGGCTCTGACATTAGTTGTTTGTCTGTGTCAGGCCTTCTTGAGAATGTTTCTGCCAGTGTGGAATTCAATGACAGCTCCTAATTTGCAATCATCTGCAAATGTAGTCAACCAGAGGCCATTGACACTTGCCTTGACTTCAGAGAAGTAAATGCTAAAAAGGAGCCTTCCCAGGACCTATCTCTGAGGGACTCCATATGGGACTGACTTCTTTGTAGATGTACACTCCCCAGTTCTAATTTCCTGGGTCCTGTCTGTGAGCCAGTTGGTTATTCAGCAGGTGACATAAAGGTCAATAACCTCTTGAGTTTTTCAACACTGCCTGAATGGGATATTTTGTCAAATGCCTTGGCCAAGTCAAGGTAGCAGTGTAAACCATTTCCCTCATGCATTGCTCTGGTGATCTTCTCAAAGAAGTCCATCAGGTTGAGTAAGCATGACCTGCCCCTGATGCAACCAAATTGGGTTGTGTCTAGGGTCTGGAGGTTTACTATGTCAATACTGATAATTTCCGTGATAATTATTTCCATGGCTTTGCATATGAAATTAGTGAGGCTTATGGGTCTGTAGTTTCCAGGGTCTGTAGATGGTCCACCTCTGTGCAAAGCCTGTTGAAGGCTACAGTTAAACAGGAATTCCAGAAGGCCTGATAGGTCATGTGTCAAGCTATTTAGAAGGCATCCTGGGATATTGTCTGGTCTCATTGATGCAATGTTCTTGGCCTTAGACAGAATGTTAAGGACTTGTTCCCTAGTGATAGCAGGAGGAGTTATATTTGATGGAAGTTTGAGGGGGAAAGGCAGGTCAAGTTGAAGCTGAATTTGTTGGCCATGGGGTTTGCTATGTCTTCTGGCTCAGTGTAAGTGGCTCCATTTACAATGGGGTCTGCACACAATTGTGTATTGCCTTTGAAGCTGCAAACATAGCTAAATAATTCCTTGTGGTTGTCCTTGTTCTGGGAGGCCAAATTTACCTCAGATCTGGCTTTGGTAGACTTTATTTGTCCTCTAACTTGTTTGTTTAGTTTGATGACATTGCTTTTATTCTGCTGGGTGCTGCACCTCCTAATTTTTGTTATGTTTTCTACCTTCTGTTATACAGCCTATTGATTTTGTGATTCTACCAGGGTGGCTTGTTTTTTGAGTTAGTTCTGCACTTCCTCATGTTGGGTATAGCTGCCTTTATTCAGCCATTAACATGCTTGTACAGCATTTCTCTGAACAGTTCTGCATAGACAGCAGTGTTCTCAGGATTTGTGGGGACTTCAAACTTTTCCAGGTTATCACTTAATAGCAGGAAGTTAGCCTAGAGTAGTTCCTGAATATTCCAGGGTTCACTGGGGTTCCAGGTTTTATTTTTACTTCAAAAGAGACCAGTTCGTGGTCTAACCTTACCAGCGAAGATATTACACTAGGGGGTGTGAAGCACTCTCCCATAATAGTGAGGACCAGATCCAGTATGATTGCACCCCTGGTTGGTGTATTAAAATTCTGGTCCAATGAGTTTCTGTTTATAAAATCCAGAAATCTATGTGCCTGTATGTTTGGTATCATACAGGATTCCTAGTTAATAGTGGGGTAATTAAACTTACACATGAATATGGTATTGGTTTGGATGATGAGTGTTTCCAAAAAGTTTAAATAAATAGTATGAATTTTCTGGGTCATAGAGAGGGACATATAGCTTGCAAGGAAGTGTTTATTGGATTTTGCCTATAGCGTATTGAACATGGAGAAGCTCAAATGCATTGTCATGTTTGA
This sequence comes from Protopterus annectens, assembly GCF_019279795.1. NCBI lineage: Eukaryota > Metazoa > Chordata > Ceratodontiformes > Protopteridae > Protopterus > Protopterus annectens. The sequence goes on along the minus strand of NC_056728.1, from coordinate 853,562,645 downwards.
CCAGCCTTGAGATATATTTATTTTTGCTGTAAATCAAGACACCTCCACCATTAATCCATGTCTGTGTAGTAGCTGGTCTAATTGTGTGGAAGGCATTATAACCTTGCACTGTTGGTGTGCTCTTCACAGCTTTAAACCATGCCTCAGTGACACCACATATGTCAGCATTCTCTAGGGTGAAGAGAGCATCTAGGGAGTGGAGTGTTTTGTTTAGGCTCCTAACACTGAGCAGTAATCAGCTGAGAGAAGAAAAAGAGCCACTTTTGTGATTTTAAGTATTTTCTTCTGATTTTTTGTTAAGTTTTACTGCTTTGCCGCCTACTTTTTGGCATTTTACGGCTTGCTAAACTTTATATCTGCAACAGTAACAGTACTTGGAACACATCTAGAGCCTGTTTACTGCATTTCCTGTGTTGCACTTAATTTAAAATTGTTTTTTTCTCTAAAAACTGCATTTTACCTGATTTTGGCCTAGCACTCAAGTGTGGGGTCATTTATTGCACTGTTGTGATTATTTTGCTGCTTGTGTATCTCTGCTACCTTTAAACTACAACAAAAAGAAAAAAACAAACAAAAAAAATCTTGCTTTTTTCCCACTTTCTGAAAGTTAAGAAAGTTCAGTTATAGATTTGCTGTTCTGAAGTGTTTGGAAGTTTCTAGAAGGCCAGTGCTTGCTTGGGCTAAAGGGAAGTCTCTGTGTTCACCAGTGGGAGTGGTTAACACTGAACAGCCTGCCTGTCTCTGGAGGAGTGGTTACTACCTAGAAGCTGTAGTTTTATTGGCCATTTTGGGTCAATTCCAAACTCCTTTATCTATCTCTCTTAAAACCCTACAACTCTATTTTTGAGTGGTTTTGCGCACTGAGCAGCATCGGGCAGTGCCGCCTAAACAGGTTTAAACTATTCCAGGCTCCACAAAGTCTGCTCTTCACTTTTTCCCTTAGAACTGTTCAAACTCTCAAAGTAATCACTCTATTCTCTTTCTAAAGCCCTGCACTTGCTCAGCTCGTATAGGGAAACACTAACTAAAGCATTACACCCTCCTTGACTTCTCATAAGTATTAGGCTCCAGATTGGTCCTTCCTGATCAAGTGAAAAATCAGTTCCCATCCCTAATCTGATCAGCAAAAAAACAGTTCCCTATACTAATCTGGTATGTCCAAGGGTCAGTTTAAAGGTTACTCTCCAGTCCAGCTGGTGAATCTGAGAATTCTGAAGCAATGTTACAATTGCCTTATGTACACAGACAACCCTCTCCTCCTTCCAACAAACTCTAATATATGTAAGAGATGCAGTTATACAGCCAAACTGGAGGCAGAGCTCTCTCAAACCAAGACAGGCACAGTCAGTCAGGAGGAAAAGGTAACCACCCACATCACAAATCCAGTCTCATACAGACCTATTGCATCTGCATACCCAACACATAAACACACAAAAACATACTTGGAGGCTGTAAATAAAAATCTGCCTAAACAACAAAGACCTCCTAAGCAGATATCCAAGCAAAAGCCACCCCTCAACAATACCCACGAATCACATATCTCACAAAATCAGTGTGCCTCACAGTCACAGCCCTTAAGGCCAAACAACACACCAAATACACTTGTTATAGGGGACTCTATTGTCCGGCACACCAACATCCCGCTCACCAGACTGAACAAGGAGAAGGTCACTGTAAGCTGCCTGTTGGGTGCCAGGATCCGCCACATAACGCAAACACTCAGGTCACTCCAAAGCAAGTACAAGTATGACTCCGTCATTGTCCATGCTGGTGTGAATGACTTGAGATGTACCTCTCTGGACTACATGAAAAGAGACATAGAGGAGCTCTCTGACCATGTAGCTCAGGCTGGTATGACCCTGACCTTGAGTAGCATCTTGCCCTCACCAAGAATGATGCCACAGTATAAAGACAAAATGATCAGTTTCAACAATTGGCTAAAGTATTGGTGTCATTCAAAAGGGATCCAGTGTCTGTCAGCCTGGGATGACATGCTCGACAAGCCACGTTGCTTCGCTAGGGACGGCTTGCACCTGTCACCCTTAGGCTTTTGTATACTGGCCAAGGCTCTTGCCACCCCCATAGTGCCTTTTTAGGCAAGGCTGAAAGGACAAACCGACCTCCATAGACAACCCAAGGATAAAAAAACTAAAGGTAATGCTACTCAATGCAAGAAATCTAAACCTCAAGATGCACACACTCGAGGCTCTCCTCAGTATGGAGAAAATCGATGTCTGTGCCATAACAGAAACCTGATTCAAGGCTCCTGAGAGCACCCCAGCACTACCAGGTTATAACTCATACCATGCGTTTCAGCCCCAAAACTCAGACTGAAGCACAAAAGGAGGGGGAGTATCTATATTCATCAAAGATACCTACACCTCCAGGTTAGTGGCACTGCACGAAGCATCAGAAACCATCCATGTGCAACTAACAGCGGGAAAAACTGCCTTTCAGTTTGTAGCCTGCTACAGAATACCCTCCCTATTACAGGAACCCCATTTGGCATTCCTGAGAACACTGGAGAATATGAAGGTCTCTCCAAACACTGTTATTGGGTGACTTCAACTACCCAAACATTGACTGGGAAAACTACTCAAGCCCAAACACCCTCGCCCAACAGTTCCTTGAATTTATAAACTCTAACACGATGGAACAACTGGTCACCGCTCCCACAAGAGGGAACATATTGGACCTGGTCATCACCAACATGGGGACTCTATGTTCCACACCAGAGGTAAACCCCTCATTGGTAAGATCAGACCATAAACAAATTTTGCTGGACATCCATATCCCGTCCCCACCCCCAGCCAAGGAAATCACTGTAAAGAATTTCTCAAAAGACAACTTTGCACTTCTCAAGACTGAGGTGGAATCCTTCAAAGCTCCCGGGCCAGAGGATAATACAACCCAATCCGCAGAATCCTTTACAAATGCATTGTATGAGCACCTGCAGGAATGCATGGTTCGTGCTATCCTAAATAAAACCAAGACTCACTCCTCCAAAAAACAGGAGACCGGTCTGGTGGACCCCGGCCATAAATAAGCTATGCAACAGAAGGAGGAAGCTACTACATGAAAGAGCAAAATCCCAAAAAGGGAAGGCATCCCTGATCAGTATTAGCAAGAAAATTCAATCCCTCATAAAGTCATCAAAGGCCAGTTTTGAAAGAAAAATTGCCCTAGACACTAAAGATAATCACAAGGCCTTCTTTAGTTATGTTAGGAACATGGGTGGAAACTCCCAGATATGCTCTGAATTTTTGCATAACAGTACAAAATATACCGAACCTACAAACATAGCCAACATCCTGGCAGACAGATTCAGCACAAACATCTCCCCCCTTCCCCCACAAAGAAGCAAATGCCTATCCCAATTGAATGTAACCTCCCTGACATCACAGATGCACAGGTGAAAGCTGCCCTCTCCAAATCAAAAAACACAGCATCTATGGGACTGGACGGTGTCCCAGGCTGTGTCTTACACAAACTCCAAGAAGAACTGAACCATCACATTAAGTCACTGTTCAAACTTAGCCTTACTACAGGATACGTACCCAAAGAATGGCGTACAGCTACAGTGGTCCCATTCCACAAAGGTGGTGCCACAACAGACTCTGGGAACTATCGCTCCATAAGCCTGACTAGTCTGGTCTGTAAAGCTATGGAGCGTATTTTCATGGAACTCATAAACAAAGACATAGGGAGCCTCCAGACACTGGACCCTACCCAATTTGGCTTTGTTAAGGGCAGATCTTGCCTCTTAAACCTAGTTGATTTCTTTGAAACAGTTACCAAAGCCATAGATGAGGGCAAGGTAGTCCACACAGCCTACCTGGACCTCGCAAAAGCCTTTGACACAATATCCCACTCGGGCATCATAAATAAGCTTACCAGCTTAAATATCAACCCCTATATCACAAGATGGGTTGCAAAATGGCTCAGAGATAGAATCCAACTGGTCAGAATCGCAGGTGCCATGTCTGAATCCAAATCAGTTACAAGTGGTGTCCCACAGTTCTCAGTTCTGGGACCTCTCTTGTTTGATATATACTTCTCTGAGGTTCAGGATAACATGGGGGGATTATGGCTGACAAAGTTCACAGATGACTGCAAACTGGGGGCCATAATCGAATCTCCAGCTGACACAAGCATCCTCCAAAAGGGTCTCACAGAGACGGATACTTGGTGCCAGAGCCACGGCCTCAAGCTAAATGCTAAAAAGTGCATAGTCATCCCCTTTGGGAAAAACAAGGTGCCCACAAATTACCACATAGGTGGTAATCCATTAAGTACGGAAGAAATAATTAGAGATTTGGGGACCAACATAGATAGTAATCTCTCCTTTGATAATCACATTGCCAAAGTGGTTAGAAAGACCTTCTGTATTATTATTACGAAAGGGTTTGCATCTAGATCAAGAGAGGTCATTGTGCCCCTGTACTCGTCACTCATCAGGCCCATAATTGAATACAATGCCCCTTTTGGGATGTACCTTACCCGACACCTGCAGCAACTGGAGAGACCCCAAAAGTACCTCACCAAGAGGATCATGGGCTACAAACAGATGTCTTATGCAGCTCGACTAAAGGAACTCCAGCTCTACTCAGTTGCTTACCGCCTACTCAGAGGCAATCTATGCCTGACGTACAAAGCCATGTCAAACCCAGAATTAATGGACATGCTCCACCTCAAAAAATCCAAGTCCCTTAGAGCTACACGCTCCAGGGACCTAAACCTCAGCACAAAAATAAATAGGACATGCTGGAGGGACAGATTAATTTCCTAGAGGCTCCCCTCACTCTGGAATAGAATCCCAATTTATGTTAGACATAGCCCCTTGCTGACCCTCTTCAAGCGAAATCTGGACGCGTGGATGGGAAATCGCAAATTCACCCCTGGGATCTCTTCTGTGTCCCTGCTAGACAGAGGCACAGTAAACAAATCCTAAAAGGGTACCTTCTGTGACCTACTTTACAGAGGCACAGTGGGCTTATCTAATAGGGAGGCAGAAGCCAAATACACTCTGGCTAGGCTTATAAATGCCCTAGGGCAGATAGCCTAGTATCTACCTATGAACCTATGATCCTATGAATATCTTTAGATTTCCTTGGTTTTGATTTGCTATGTCAAAAGCACTTTCAGTTTGGTAATGCCTAAAAAAAGGCACTATGGGGAAAGACAATGTTTTAGCTAATATTCAAAAGCCTAGAGGGGAGGGGTACAGACTATCCCTGGCAAAACAGTGTGGTCTGTTGACCATCTACTTCCATGCTGACAAATATTGCACCCCCTTAAAATGACACCAGAAACTAAATCAATTATTAAAGTCAGTAATATTTTGTTCTTGTTGTGGCATCATCCTTGGAGAAGGTAAAATCCTGCTCAATTCTAGGCTCATACCAGCTTGGGATGCACATTCTGAGATCCCCATGATGTCTCTCTTCATATAGTCTAGGGAGGTATGTCTCAGGTCATTTACACCCACATGGACTATGACTGAGTCCTACTGGTACTTGTGGTCCAATGACCTGAGTGTGTGTGCAATGTGGAGGATCTTAGCCCATGATAAGCAACTGACTGTGACTTTTTCTTTACTCAGCCTGGTGAGAGGGAGGTCAGTGTGTCTCACAATGGAGTCTCCAATGATCAGAATTTTGGATTGTGTGGTAATTTGCCTTTTGGGCTTAGAAGTAGAGGTTCCATAAGATGTGGTTGCGTATGATGATGTGGGTTTTGTTTTGAAATAGTGAATTCAGGGCTGCTGAAATTATTTGTTATCTGTACTTCATCTAGGTAGTGTTTGTGGATTAGGAAGATTACATTTGAGTGCCTCAGGTCATGTGGGTCTATGTATCTGCTTTGAATTGTTTGTTATGGGTTAATTGTGTGTACTACTGACAACCTTATTGACATTAGAAGTACTTTCATGTGAGAGTTTTGTCTCCAGTGATATTGTATAACTACACTTCTCACATACCATATCAGTTTGTTTGAGAATTTACTGGTTGTCACTAAACATGAGGCAATTTTTGCATTGCCTCAGGATGCCAATATCCACCAAGCTGGTAACAGACATAGAGGTAAAGTTCATATCCATGGCAACAGACACTTTTTTGATTAGACAGTTATAGTAAGAATATAAAGCAATGTCAGGAATGTCTGGTTTGCAACTCTGCAGGCAGTGCTTATCACGGCAAACTAGTTGCCTGTGTGCAACTAGGTATTGGCGAAATTTCAATTGTGCTTTTACAGGAAAAATGTGACTCAAGGTGTCTGTGTCTATACATGGCACTGCTAGACACTTGAAGAAAAACTTACAAGTAGACTCTGATGATTTATGGATGAAGTATTTAGGCAGATATTCTGAATTTAGAAACAAATCGATCAGTACTTACTGAAAAGAAAGAATTAGCTTGCCAAGCTTGATGAAAAGAGGAGAGTCACGTGAATGGCTACTGCCTGGCTACTACTAATGCTGGTTTCACCACAGCTTCACTCTACTGGGATACAATACTCCTTTGCTTCTTTTCTCACCAGAAGCAAAACATTAGTACCAATAACCACACAAAGGATGCCACAGTGCCCAAAAATACAACTGCAACAACCAGAAAAGACACCACAAAGGCACTGCCGAATACCAAAAAACAAGAGAGCTGCCAATATCAAAACTAACTTTATTTTAGAACCAAAAAAAAAAAACCATTACACTCTAACTTTTTCACTGCATTTTTTGTCAAACACCCTCAAACTTCTTCAGATGTAAAACCACAGGTTAATAAGTTCTATACATAAATACACCTCCCTCTAAAACAATCCCATTGAGCTACCAATCACATTACATCAATTAAAAAAAAAAACAATCAAGCAAATTAACACAATTTGTGGATAAAATACATTAATATGTTAAACAAATTTCCCTAGGAAGTATGTACAGCATTTTAAAACATACACAACCCTTTCCACACATAACCACCCTGTGAATAAAAATGTATGTGTACCTAGTCTACCTAAACTGTGAATAAATCCTAATATGTTGTCATTTGATTTGGTGGCTCATAAAACACAAAGTCAATAAACACCAACATTATAGAACAGCATTTTTTTCCCATTCTCGGGACTTTGCCATTTCCTACACTGTGATGCAATTGCGTAGTTAATATATTTAAGTAGGGGGTGTGTGAGTGTCTAAAGTTTTTTTTTTTTTTTTTTGAAGCAGTGATTTTTTTCCCTCCGAAAAAAATGCTGTTCTGTAACTTCGGTGTTTAGTCACTTTGCATTTATGTGTCGATAAAAGAGTGTTCACTCTTTTATCGTTTCGTTCATCTGATAAAGGCCCCATTTAAAATAGTCTCAAGACACAGTCTAGCAAATAGTAAAGATAAGACAATTAACTAATTAACATTCTTCAAATAAAAAAACAAAAGTAACCACAGTGTAAAATTAAACTAAAAAAAAGTCCAAAACATACACTGTGAAGCAGCAGGAAATACTTTCAGTCAGCCAAACTCTTCAGTCCAAGCTGTTTTTATTCTTCCAATGTACAAAGACACAGACTGAGCACGTTCATCCCCTAAACTGGGGACTTCATCAAAATTCAGTTTAGAGGATGAAAGCCTTCAATCCGTGTCTTTGTATGTTGGAAGAATAAAAACAGCTTGGACTGAAGAGTTTGGCTGACTGAAAGTGTTTCCTACTCCTTCACAGTGTATGTTTTGGACTTTTTTAAATTAACATTCTTAAAAACACAAGCATATTAAAAACCTATCTAAGATAAAGTTAGTTATCTTTTAAAACTGGTTTTATACTCACGGTTGCATTCATTTCAGGTTTAATATCTGCTTGCAATCTAATTATTCACTTGTATTCTTTTAATTCTAATTTATTGTTCAAATCGCTACCCCTCAGATTTCGTATAATACTTTAATGACCCTAAAAGTAAAAACATGCTTGGAATCATTATCAATAACATCTTTAGCCAAAGCACTGATCATAATACCTCTATGTATATCCAAGTGATGTTCAATAATTCTATCGTTTAACCTCCTAGATGATTTACCTACATAAAAACTTGAACATTTTTACATGTAGCTAAATATACAATATATGCAGTATTACATAGTGCAGAACATTTAAAGTTACACTGTTTACCTATAATGGGATGTAAAAAAATATTATCTGCACAAATATCAGTACAACATGAGCATTTATAGCAAGGAAATGTCCCATGTTTTTTATATACTATATTCATGGGGATCATTTTCATATTTTTATAACATAACTCACTTTTCAGATTTAAACAATTTTATATGAAAAGTTAGGTCTTCACCTACAATTTGTTTAAGCTCAGGCATAGTATTAAAAATGCCCCAGTCATTAGTTATTACTTTATTTACAGCCTCAATGCATCTACTGTACATTGTGAAGTAGCATAATTGGTGTTTCACAGTAATAGCAGTATTCAAGCTCATACGGTCATCATTATTGCTATCCATTGAAAAATATGGTCTGGACATATTGTTTCTATTATTCATCACTTCTTCCTTAATACTTTGCAGAAATTCAGGATTATATCCCCTTTCTATAAAATCAGTTGACATCTCATTCATTTGATCAGAGGATTTTTTTTTATCAGTATTCAGTCGGTTTATCCATAAATATTGACTTCTTATAATATCATTAAATATATAAGGGGCATGCATACTGCTCTTGTGTAGGTATCTATTCATCTGAACTCTTTTTTTATAAATGCTTGTACTCATAGTAACACCACCATAGTGAATATTAACATATAATAAATTAATATTATCCTTTGAAAATTAATTTCAAATTACAAAACAATCTGTCATATGATTTAAAAAAGTCAACATAATTAATAAGCTTTTGTTGGTCATTCTTCCATATATAAAAAATATAATCTATAAAATGCTTAACAAAATAGTATACTTGATGAAAAATGTTCAGGTTCATTATACACATATTGCTCTTCCCATTAATTTAATCTTAAATTAGCACATGTGTTAGCAATTGGCATGCCCATAGTAATGCCAGCAATTTGATGATAAAATTGCTCATCAAAAATAAATAAATAAATTATCTAACACCAACACAAGTAGTTCACAAATTGTTTCAATTTCTCTATTCCTTAGCAAACTGTGTTGATATAATAATTTAATAATTGCATCAACACCGTATTGATTGGGAATCCCAGTAAAAAGGGATTTTATATCTAGAGTAGCAAGCAAAAAATCAGAATTATGTCTTAATTATAGCAAGCACAAAGCTTATTAAGAAAATCACCAGTATCTCTTATCTGTTCACATAGACCCAATATTTACTCAATTCTTTTTGTAAATATATAGATATGGGTCCTGTGACCCGCCCTCTACTACAGACAATCGGCTTCATCAGTGAGTGAGATAGAGATTAGTGAATATTTAGTAAACCATATAATACCGGTACAATCTGACATGGAGTGTTAAAATAATTGAAAAGATCAATTGATATAGCATTCATTAACTGCAAATCATAAATGCACATATTAATGTTGCTTATACATTTAGACACATCCATCTTAGATATCTTTTTAAAAGTACTACGATCAGAAAGAAATTCATTCATATATCATGCATAGTACAATTCATGAGAACTATGACTCCACCCTTGTCAGGTTGTTTAATTATGACATGAATTTGTATGTAATTTTGATAAGGCTTCATATTCACACAGATACATTATACTTCTTTTTGCAGTCCTTCTGTCCATATATGTCACATAATTGTTGCTCACATACATCATGAAATGCAGTTATGGCCGGGTTGATAAGAGGCACAAATTTATTTTATTATTTTCCACGAAAGTCTGACTTGGAACAAAGCCAATTTTCAGCAGAGGCCTGGGGAGAAATGCTCCAGATGCATGTTTTTGTAATGTGGGAGGAAACCAGAGCACCTAGAGAAAACCCACACAAACTCATTGAGGACAAGCACACCCCAGCCAAGAATTGAACTGGAGAACCTCTTACTGTGAGGCAATAATGCTACCCCTGCACCACTGTACTGTCCAAACCAATGTACTAGATTGCTTACATGACTCTGAGGATGATCATTTTTTAAAAATTAATTTTAGATTTAAATCTCTAGTGAATATCCCCAGATCAGTGAGTGCCTCCACCACAGTATCAGTGTTTGAAGGAATAAATTTAATACCTTTATGCAATATGGAAATGTCAACTAAAGTGAGTTCCAAGTTCAATAGATTAATAACTGATCACTTATGTAACAAGCATGCTGATTTGACCGACTGCAAGTTTGTGGGCCACTGTAGCCTCTTTTTCCTCCTCCTCTTCTTTGAGGTCGCCCTCTGGATACATCACAATTTTGGATAGTGATCTTCTCTGGTAATTTAGGATATACCACCAACAGAACATTGGAAAAATCCTCCAGGGGTACAGAAACAACAGAGGCAAAAGTGGATAAAGTAGCAGTGGTTGAAGGATAAATATTATTGGTGCAAAATGAACCAGACGGAATATCAACATTATTTAGCTGTTGTGATAACCCATATTCACTGGTATTATTATTTGACTCAGGCAGGGCAATATTTTCCAATTCATACATTGAACCACAATGTGTAACACTTTCTGTTACTCTCTGTGTAGGCTTTGGTGTCTTTGGCCAAATAAAAAAAGCTGTTACATGATGGATAGTCTTTAATATCTCTCATTAGTTTATGTTTCTTAACTGCCTCCAAATGACTATCATAAGCAGATAATGTATCCAGCATCTGGTTATAGGCAGGAGCATTTTCTTTAAAGGAAGGCAACACAAAAATCTCACTCTCAATCTTAGTCATTTCTTCTTGTAGATCTGCTTCTATTTTAGTAAAGAATTGACTCATTAGTATCATATAATCAAGATCTAACTTTAGCTTAAACTCTTGCCACCTTTTAAGTATTTCAGGATAGGGGTTGTCAACAGAAGGCATTTTTAAAATCCTAAGTCCTAGTGGCACTACACCAAGTTCAATGTAAGCCATAAAATTAAAATGTTGCCACTGAATTCTTTTAAATAATTGTACCTTATGTTCCAAGTTATAAAAACAGGTTAGACAGGTATCATCGTGAGGAACAGCAGTAATTCCAAAGTTGGTAACAGAATTGTTCACCAGCTTGAATAAAGAATTTGTCCATGCCCTTAAAATATCATTTACTGATTGAAATGTAGCCAAAGGATGCATATCCAAATGTATTTTTGGTGCAGGCTGTGTCATAATATAACAACAAAAGTAGCTCCCCCAGGAGATCCAAAGACAATAGAAAAAGCAACACAAACAAATTGGATCAAGTCCATGGTTAAGTGAGACTCAGGTCATGCTGTATTCACAAATCCACAAAAAAAGACAGGCTCTGCAAACACTGAAATATTTAATGAAATATTTAATAATCAAAACAAAGCTTTCAGATATAATCCTTCGGTGTTAAAACAAACACAAATTCATTACAAAGTTCTATTAAATAGCACATTTAATATAGTCATGAGACACAGCATAGCAAATAGTAAATTCAAAACAATTGACTAATTAACATTCTTAAAAACATAAGCACCTTAGAAAAACTAGTAAATAGTTCAAACAGGCAAATGACCAGCATGGCATAAAAAGGGATACATTTATTAAACAAACTGAAAAAACATAAAGAAGTGTAAGTGCTTCATCAGACATAACCAAAGCAAATAATTGATCGTGTTTTTTTTTTTAATTAAGAGCATCCAATCTTAATCTTAAGCCAAACAGTCAATTATTCATTTCATTAAGTGAATCGAGTGTGTATATGCCACAAATGCTAAATAGTGTATATCCAATATAATGCATTTCACTCTGAAGCAATATTACATTAAATATATCAAAATAATAGTAACAACATACTTACCTGTGAGTTATAACACATTTTTAAAATTTCAGAGGCTAAAATAATAACTTTTTCCAAACTTGTCCTTCTCAAAGTTAAATCTTGTGCGTTTTCACTCACTCAAAAGAGTTATTACTCAGGTTACCATGACAATGAATGATCTAGGCTAGAAGCTAAATAAAATAAGTATGGTAAAACTTTAGGTTGCATATAATATAAAATGATAAAACTTCAAATGAGAGAGCCAGAAGTGCATGTTACATTCAATGTATCAAAGTGATAATGAAACAACATAATTACCTATAAACCACGAAGCTTCAAAAACTAAAATAATAACTATTTCCACACACAACCTTCTCATAATTAGATCTCTCGAGTTGTCACTCATGCGATAGTGTTACTCTGGTTACCATGACAATATGTTTTCTTTATTAAAACCGAATAAAAGAAATACAACAAAACTCAAGATTGTATCAAATACATAATGAAAAAACATCAATGAAAAAACACACATATTAGGACTCCCCATTATAATCAAAAGCTGTTTTATCAAAAATGCTAAACAGCATGTGCCTATTCTTAAAAATAAATTAAGTCAAGTAATGATATAAACACAATTGCTTAAGGAAAAACTCCAAACCTTTGACTAAAAATAAATAAATCTATTTAGACACGCATCTAAAATGATAACCACATTTTGGGGGACTACCCTCGCTCAAAGACATTAATAAAACTACCAAAGCTAAATACTTAGTAAACTAATTTAGATAGAAGTGTGTAACAGTACAACTAAACCTAATATATCCAAACACACAAAAAATAAACCTATCTAAATAAATACTAACAACCTCATAAAAGGCAATCTGCATATTCCAAATATGCAATAAACTAAAAATATCAAAATAATAAAATTAATAAAAGTGATGGGAGTCCTATCAATACATTCCATATGATACCACGCTACATCTCACAAACACATTTTAAAATATACCATAGAGTATAACAACCAATATAATAATACATGCTGTACTAAACATTAGCTAATATAATATGCCTGAATAGCCTATCACCAAAAAAGACAATACAGCCTATCAAACAGTGAACTATAAACACCTTAAACCTGAGCTAAAACTATATGTATGCATACATGAATCAGCAATAGAACTTCAGCTTCCTATCTTTCAAGAAAGGTTTAAGGGAAATGGCTTCATTAAGACCTTGCAATTTATTTGTCTGTAATAACACAATCCATTTTTGTGCAGCCTTCTCCAATGCATTCCTAATATTACCTACCCTAACCACAGGGGAAAGAACCTGAAGAGTGAGAAAAGAATAACTGTGGTCATATTTCTCATCTATATGTTTAGCTACAGGACTTCCAATATCCCCTATATTAATATTGGGAGGTTTGCACAATGGTTATGGTGTTTACCTTACAGACACAAGGTGCAGAGCTTGATTCTCACATAGGGTAATTGGCTAGGCTTGAAATAGCCCAAAAGGGCAGGTAGCTTAGTACTAACCTATGAACCTATAATAAAGTTGCTCTCTTATTCTATCCCTAAAATCCCTAGTGGTCATGTCAGCATAACATTTTGGGCATTTATTACATTATGCTAAATACACAACATTGCTCATGGAACAATCTGCATAATGTCGCAACATGTACCTCCTACCTGTAGTGGAATGCACAAACACATTACTGTTAGCAACATACTTACAATAATTACAATGCCTACATCTATGTACTTCTCTAGCCAATTGTATATAATTATATAAAATCCTGTTTTATGGCAAAGTCATCTTTTCAAAGATTTCAAGTTATTAAAGGTAATTTTAGGGTGAGACCCTACTACATTTCTAATATTATCATCCACCACTAGTATATGTAAATTTTTATGTATAACATCCATTATATGTTTATTATCTGAGATAAAGGAAAAACATAATCTACAAACTCTACTATCTTGTATACTCAATCTAACTAACTCTGTATTATTCCTTTTAGAAAAATATAGTCTACCTCTACCCTTTCTTTACATGTTTAAAACATGGAACTGGGTGTCACATTCAGTCTTTGTGTATCCCAATCTAAAAACTCTTCTTTCAATAACTTTGCCTGTTCGGCGAAAGCAGCATCATTGCTAGGTAGCCTAGAAAATGTAAAGCCTGTCCCTTCAGAACATTTTTAAAAACATAATACGGGTGCATGCTTGACCTCATTAAAAAAGTATTTTTTACAGATTTTTCTAAATATCTGAGTTTCCAAAGTAGTGCCAACTCTTTGCAATCTTACATCTAAAAAGTCAATAACATCACATGACTTATGCAAAGTAAATTATAAAAATTAATTACTACCACTCAGCTATTCTATAAAAGCCCCAAGTCCTTCCATTGAACCCTGCCATATAAAATATATCATCCACAAGCCTTTTATAATATAATAAAGTTTCTTATATGTATCATTCACCAATAACACTGTGTTTTCCCAGTGTGCCATAACCATACTGGCATATGAGTTGGCACATGGAGTACCCATGGCAACTCCAACCAATTGAATATAATACTTAGCACCAAAGGTGAACACATTTTTCACCAAAATTAACTCCATCATCATACATAAGGTCTGAACAAACCCATTATCAAAATCACTATTACTCAACAAAAACTCCCTCATAAAATGAATACCAGCATCATTGTGGATGCAGGTAAATAATAAACAGACATCCAACATGACTAATAAATCACTGTCACACAGTGGAACTGTTTGTAAGGTCTCAAATAAGGTATTTAAAAATGCTTCATATCCATTAAAATAGTGGATGATTTCAAAAGTAAAGGATGTAAAATCTTTTCTAAATAAATAAAAATAGGCTCATTGAGCCAACCTTGTTCTGCCACAGTGGGTCTATATGGTGGGTTTATTAAACATTTATTGATCACAGGACAACCTTTAATTAAAGGTACTAATGGTTTATCCATCACATAAAACACATACAACTCCTTAGCATGATTTAACACTACAATAGCACCACTCATGTCAACAGGACATATAGCAATGTGGTCGCAATCTTGTAGCTCTTCTAAAGCTCTAAATTAACTAGATGTAAGATTGTAACAGCCTCTTTCTTTTTAGAATCATCATTATAAAATTCAAATAAATCATGTTCACAAGTACATAAAAAACTTCTACCCGAGGATAAAAATTAGGGCAATACACACTCAGCTTCCTCGATGAAAGGATGCTGTATATTAAAACCAGAAAATAAAACATTTAACATAATATTTCTACAAAACAGTTTCAAGTCCACAATTACATCACTAAAATTACCAAAAGCAGCAGGTACAAAAGTCAGTCCTTTAAGTAGAATATTTAAATGTTCTTGTAACACATCAGATAAATTATACATCAAGTATCTTTCGTTTGTTTCCAAAAGTTCTTGACTGATTAAGCAACATACTGTCCACTGGAGTGTTTCCATTGCTTCCTTCCTCAACTGGAAGAGATCTGCCTCTCTTTCCTGTCTCTTATAAGAAGGGGCAAGTTTAAAGAAATCTTCTTATCACCATGAGGTATAAGAGAGTTAGTTTTGGGTCTCACTACAGGTTGTATTGAAGTTGAAGAAGCAGCATTATCAGGATGCACAATAGATGCACTAGGCACAAAAGGACTATTCTCAGAGGGAGTCTCAGATGTATTAGAATCCATAACCCTTTTATTACCTTCTTTCACCTGCTCACCAGGGAAACCTTGTATCTGTCCCAGAGAATTCACCTGCTTCCATTCTTTATTTCTGGGCCATTTAAAAACATTTCCATCCTTGAAATTTCTCAAATCTCTTTCCAACTTAGATCTTTTTCTGCTGTTGCAATGTATGCTCATATGAAATAACAAAGGAAATAACTTCATCTATGGCTTTATCAGCCACAGTCTTAAGTAGCTGCTCAAATACGTTCTTCCTAGTCTCATTCAATTCTATCACCATGCCTTCTTCCATTTGTACAGAGTGCTCAATCAGAAGCTGTCTATACCAAAAACTAGTGTCTAAGTTCAACTTCTGCCGCTTAGACAAAAGGTCAAGAAAACTGTGGCCATATGTAGGCATTTTAACTATATGTAACTCACATGCCACTATCTTAAAATGCATACAACTTTCAAGATATTTCCTGTGCCATTGCCACTTCTTAAGCTTAACAAACGCTTCCTCTAGTTCTCTATGTAGCTTAAGATATTCATAAACATCATAATTATCAAAGCCATCACCTTCCTGATGTTTTTCAATTCAAAAAGTAGCAATGGGTTACCTTCCAAGCAAACCAGTTCAATAAAGGAGTCATTTTCACTCAAAGAGGTTCCACAAATGGGATTAAAGTCAAGCTCAATAGTCATTCCTTCAACCATGCATCTGGGCAGAAGAATCAATAACAACAAGTAGCAAGCACAAAACCACTGCACCAGATAAAGTCCAATACCCATTCCAATAGAATGCAGTAAGTAATTCAAACAGCCAAATGACCAGCACAACATGAATAGGGATACATTTGTGACACCCGTGCCCTGGCTCAGCAATCAACGAGCCTCAGTCCTCACCACTAACACAAGAGAGGGCATCTCATATATGAGGAAAGGATAACAAATACATTTAGTAAAGTGCAATTTCTCTTAAGAGCACACAGAGATCACAGTCAGTCTGGGGCTGGTCGCTCCATTGCTCTCCAGGTCCCCAATAAGACTACCCACTGGCACAGCTATAGGGTCCAGATCTCAGCCTAGTGAGCAAGGTAAAACCTCCAGCACCCTCTCTGTCCAACCAGTGCTTCGTATCCCTGCCCAAGCAGCTCTCTCTCACACACACACACACACACACACACTTTGAGATAAGAGGTTTATACAACCACACAGACATTTCTGGGGAAGGCTGGCACAGGTTCCCCAGCTGTGCCCTTTTTACCTATACTGTACAGTAGTACCACTTGCTACCACCCACTAATAATTATCAGCTACTCAAAGGCCATTAAAAGAGTGTCTAATTATTACTGTGCAATTTTATTATCCAATTGGTAGTATAGCCCAGGGCTAAAGCTATAGGAGTGGATTTGTATAATTTTACCAAAGGCATACAAGTACTCTAAAGAGCTTTATCTCTACATAAACCAGCCACAGTTAAAAGGTTTTAAAATATTTAGTAATAAATAATAAAAAAAGACCATACTTCTTACTACACAGTGCTAGTCAAGAGTTCAGTGGTCACACAGAAATACTTAAAATAATTCAGTAGTACAGTTCTGACATCACAGAAAAACACTTAGTCTAATCTTTCTAGTTCTTAGCTATTTCCAGGGGTAGCTTGTGCTATAGGACTACAGAACTGCAGCCTCCCCACCTGTAGAAGAAAATAAATAAATAAATGAAATACAAAATTAAAAAACCTCCAGACATGGAGTTCCTGGTACACACAGAACTACAGACTGCTGTGTTAGGCAGTCTGGATGGGGGAGAATGGCATGTCTACCCTGCAGCCATCACACAGAACAGAAGGACACCAGACTGCATTGCCCGCAGGCTACTCTCACAGAGCCAGGTAACCAGCCGTTAGTTTGCAGGCAGGCTAAGGAAACCTGCGTGTGTGTGTGTGTGTGTGTGTGTGTGTGTGTGTGTGTGTGTGTGTGTGTGTGTGTGTGTGTGTGTGTGTGTGTGTGTGTGTGTGTGTGTGTGTGTGTGTGTGTGTATTTGTGTGTGAAATGCCCCAGTTGTTATATACTGGTGGCTAGAGAACACATGGTAGTTGGTGGCTAGAGAACACATGGAAGTGGGTAGAGAATACTCAGGCTTGAACCTTGTACGTTGGGTGCAGGTGGCAAGGGCCTGAATTCCCTACCCACCACCATTTGTAAAAGTTTGCAGATTTTTGCCTCATACTTGTTCTGTTCCTCATAAAATCTGTGGTTTCTGTATGTTTGTTTTAACTTGCAAAGTCAGTAGTGCAGTGGTGTACTGGTAGCATAGTTGCCTAACAGCTACAGGTTCTCTGGTTTGTTTCTTGGCTGTGGTGCCTTCTGTGTGGAGTCTGCATGTCCTCCCATCTTACAAAGACATGTGTCTGGAGTGTTTGTCCCTGCTCTGCTGAGAATTGGCTTTTGTTCCAAGTCAGACTTTCCTGGTTAACAAATGTTAAATAAAAATAACAGGTATTTGAATTTCAGACTTCATATTCTTTGGAAAGTACATGGTAACACAAAACCTTTTATTCCAGCAATTTTCTAAGTTTATAACATGGATATTTGAAATGTGTCCCTATTTTTGTGACTGTATTCCCCCATTATTGGCTTTGTACAGGTTTTTTGTGCTAAGGTTGAGAACTATGATGAGAACTGAATTCACTGAATTTATTTATTTATTTATTTATTTACATTTGTTGACTGGGAGTGTCCGACTGGACGTAGGTCCATTTTCAGCGGAGGCCCGGGAAGAAAAGCTCCACAGTTAAAATAAACAAACAGTAGTTACATTGGATTACATAGCGATTAACAATTTAACATAGCAATTAATTACAAACATAGTATATCAGTAGACAACTAGAATCTTTATTTGCAAAGTACATAACAGACATTAACAAATGTTACAATAAGAAGTTCCTGCTGTATAAAAAGTACTAGGTTTATGAGCATCTGAGCTTGCTATAATCAAGGTAGTTAGTGGGGGTGGAAAGAAAGGTAGTGGTTAGATGGGGTGGGTGATATTAGAGTGGGAGTTGCAAGGGCATAGCCAGCATGTTTTTAGGTGCACATTTAGTAAAGTTTTGAAGTGGGTGCATGATGGTACGAAGGTAATTGTGGGTGGGAGGGAGTTACATAATTTGGCTATGGCATAAGAAAATAGTGCTTCACCAGCAGAATTATTGACTTTAGTGATCTGCAAGTGATTTCTGTTGCAGGATCTTAGTGGTCTGGTGGTGCGATAGGGTTGGAGTAGATTCTGGAGGGATGTGACATTTAGTGGATGGTTTACTAGTTTGTGGGTGAGTGATAGTTGATACCATTGAAGGAGGTGAGGGAGTTCAAGCCAGCCCAGTTCAGCAAGCGAGAGACAGTGGTGACTATGGTAGGATGCCCCTGTGGCGAATTTGGCGATTTTATTGTAGCAAGTCTCTAGCTTGTTTAGATTACATTGCCTTAGGTTGGTATATATTGGAGAGGCATAAAGTAGGGTGGAGATAAGGTGGGAATTTGCTATTGAAATCTTTGCTGCTTTGGTGAGAAGTTGCTTATTTCTGTATAACGCTCCTAGTTTTTTGTGGACTTTTTTTATGGTCATGGATATGTGAATGTCAAATTTTAGTTTATTGTCTATTTCCACTCCTAGCAATTTGGTGTGTTCAGTTGGGTATATAGTGGTGTTGTCTTTTGTTGTTATGTTAAAGTGAGAGTTGTTTTGAGTATGTTTGGTGGGTTGGAAGATGAGTAGTTTAGTTTTGTTTGGGTTGAGTATTAAATGGGCATCAGATAACCAAGCTTCAACAGATGAAAAGGCTTGCTGTGTGACTTTTTGGAGTTTGCTCAGGGACTGGGCTGAGCGGATATTGGTTGAGTCATCTGCTTATTGTATGAGTGTGCCATGTTTGGTGGCAGAGGCTAGATTACTGGTGAAAACAGATAAGAGTAGGGGTCCAAGGATGGATCCTTGGGGAACCCCTAGGGAGATAGGTAGTTGGGGAGATATGTCATTCTGCCATACAATGGATTGTTGGCGGTCAGACAGGTAACTCTGAAACCAGTTGGTGACTGATTGAGAGAAGGATTGGTTATTGAGGACAGCAATGAATTGTTTGTGTGGGACCATGTCAAATGCTTTAGATAGGTCTAGGAAAGTAGCAGAGGAGAGATAGCCATTGATTTTATACTGAAGGATAGTGTTAGTAAAGGAGAGTAAGGCAGTGGTGGTGGTGCTATGGTTTGGTCAGAAACCATGCTGAGTATTGGAAAGGAGGTTGTTAGTAAGGAGGCAGTCTGAGACTTGAGAATGTATGCATCTCTCTAGTATTTTGGAGAGTGGAGAGAGAATAGCTATGGGGCAGTAATTGGTTAGTTCTGTGGAGGGGCTCCTTTGTGGAGGGGAATTATATGTGATACTTTCCACAGTGTGGGAACGTAACTTTCTGACAGAGACCGGTTAATCAAGATGGATACTGGGTAGGCCAGAGCATCAGCTGCGATATGTAGGTATTCACTTGGGTGGTTGTCTGCTGGTAATTTGGTGGGCTTAAATTTAGTTAAGAGTTTTTTTTTATGTTGGCGGTAGGTATAGGAGAAAAAGAGAAGGCAGTGGAGAGATTACTAGTTGAAGGTGTGGGTTGGAGGGAAGGGGGGGGTGTTATTTAACTAGTGATAGTATGGTTTGTGTGATGTGTGTGTTGAATGCGGTAGCAATATTTTTGGAGGAGTGAGGGATGTTAGGAGGAGGGGTACTAACTTTACCTGGGTGGAGGATGGAGTTTATAGAGGACCAGAATTGTTTGGGGCTGTGTTGTGAGGAGTCTAGGGCAGTCTGGCAGTACTGGAATTTGTCCTGTTTTATTAGCTTTTTAACTCTATTGCGTAGTTCTAGGAATTTCTGTCTAGTTGAGGGCATTTTGGTTTTGCACCAGTGCTCCCAGGCTTTATCCCTGTTTTTCATTTCTGACTTAGTGGTTTCCTGTAGCCATGGGGAGGGTTGTGCTTTTGTTCTGGAAAGTCTTATGGGGGCATGGTAATTAAGGATGCTCAGGAAGGTAGTATTAAAAAATTCAACTGCATCATCAAAACTGAGGCACTTTAGGGGATGCCAGTTACATTCTTTGAGGGATGAGATGAATGTGAGTGGGTTACAGTTTAGTTTTTTTTACGTATTTGATGGTAATAACAGGTTTAGCTTGGTATAGGTATTTTTTGAGTAAGAATGTTGGGGAGTGATCACTGAGGCTATCTGATAAGCAGCCTGTTATATATGACTGGGGGCTCTTACTGACTAGTATCCAGTCCAGGGTAGTGTGCTTGCTGGAGTTTTTATTTATCCTGGTTGGTGACTGGACTAGTTGGGTGAAGCCATGAAGGTTTATCTGATGGGTTGGATTGTTGCCAGAACAGGATTGCCAATCAATATTGAAATCACCTAAAATGATAGTTTCTTGGGGGAGATGGTGGGTAGACCAGCTGAAGAGGTTTTCTAGTGGAGGGATGTTTTGGCCAGGTGGGAAGTAGCATCCAATTATGTTGATGGTTTTGTTTTGGTTTATTTTGAGGTTGGTATATATTATTTCTTCATTGCCTATTTGTGGAGCTGATGATTTTAAGATCTGGATGTTTAGATGCTGTTTAAATATTATAGCTACATGGGCTCTTTTCTTGTTTAGCCTGTCTACTCTTAGTATGCCATAACTGGTAGGGAGTATTTGCTCACTGATAATGTGAGGTTTTTGCCAGGTTTCTGTCAGGATGACTATATCTGGGGAGTACAAGTCGATGGTGGCATGGAGTTCATGGACTTTGTTGGATATATTTCTAATATTTAGGCTTAGTAGAAGGAAGTCACTTGGCTTTCTATTGGCTGTAATATGGGAGAAGTTGTGGTTTCTAGTCTGATTATGATTGGGGTTGGAGATGGCAGGGCCAGGGTTGGGGTGGATGTCTCCACTTAGGGGCTAGTTTTGATATGCATGAGGTCATTAGTTTTCTCAGTTTTAGAATGTGTTTGTTTATTAGGGAAACTTTATGATTGTGCTCTGTGGGTAATAGGTATGGTGGGAGGGTTACTATGTTAAGTTGTAAGGATGCTTTATGTTTGAGTAATATAGTTGGTAGAATATGCGGGGGGTGCATAGGGATGGTTCTTGAGTTGGTGGGAGTGGAGCTGAGTGAGGGTGAGACATGAGTGGTGGTGTGAGTAGTAGTACAGTGGTAGTGGTTGAGTGGGGGAATGATGGAGCTTTGGTAGGATGTAAGATATGCAAGGAGAGTACATGCACTGAGCATAGGTAAGGTATGCTTGTACATGTTAGTTGAGGAGGTGTGATAGTATTTGGAAAATGGAGGAGGTAGTGTTGGGCTAGCACTGTGGTTGGCTATTGGAAAGATGGGAGGGGGTTTGTGAGTGTAATAAAGGTAGGACCACTGGGGCCGGGAGGTGATAGGGGCCATGGTGGGGAGCGATGTGGGTAGAGACCCTGTTAGTTGCTCTTATGAGGGGGCTGGAAACAATCAGGTAACAGAGTAAACTGATAAATGAACATATGATAGTGACAAAGGGTGGTTGTAGTTTTAAAAATGGTGCCTGTCACAGGTAATATTTATTAACTTTGGGATTGGCTTAAGGTAATAAACAGGGAATGGGGAGGGAGAGAACAAGGGTGTGAGCTGGCAGTTCTTTGTACTGCTGCTAATGAGCAAAAGCAAAGACAAGTTTGTGTTTAAGAAACAATCAGAATTGACCAAGGACTGCTCTGAAACTGTAAGTCATTTCTTAACCATTTTTCAGGTGGAAAAACAGGATAACCTTGTATCAGTAGGCTACTGTGGTCTGAGTTTAAATTAACAAACACACAGTATAGATCAGTTATGGATACTATTTGCTAACAGAAGGGAATAAGGGAATAAGAGAGAAAGTGGAAGATGAGTGTGTGTGTGTGTGTGTGTGGGGGGGGGGGCTGCTTACAAGCCAAAGCACATGAATATGTTTGGGAGCTGTATTCCCCCATTACTGGATTTGTCCACATGTTTTTTTGCTATGAGGCTGAGAGCTATGGTGAGAACTAAATTCACTAATTGGTAGCCATTTGAGTTTCAGTCTTCCTCTCTTTCACAAAACAGCTGATTTGGTATAGAGGGCCCACTGGCCCTTGTTTTCAATTATTAAGGAATTCCCAATATTATTCTAGCATGTCCAAAGGTCAGTTGTCAATCTCCTTTCCGGTCCAGCTGGTGAATCTGGGAATCTTGAGGCAATGTTATAACTGCCTCATGTACATAGACAACCCTCTCCTCCTCCCACATAACACAAATACTTGCGAGAGATGCAGCTATTTAGCCAAACTGGAGGCTGAGCTCTCTCAACTCAGGACTGGCAAGACCAGACAGGAGGAGAAGGCAACTACACACACCACAAAACCAGCCTCACATAATGCTACCACACCACTGAATCAAACACATAAACACACAAAGACATACTCGGAGGCTCTGAGTAAAAATTTACCTTAACAGCAGAGGCCTCCAAAGCAGACACCCAAACAACTGCTACCTCAAGACACCCCACAAGCAACACATAAACCACAAAAGCAGTGTGCAAAGCAGTCACAGCCCTTAAGGCCAAATACAACACCAAACATACTTGTCATAGGTGACTCCATAGTCAGACACACTGACGTCCCACTCACCAGGCTGAACAAGGAGAGGGTCACAGTAAGCTGCCTATCGGGCGCTAGAATCCGCCACATAACACAAGCACTCTGGTCACTCCACGGCAAGTACAAATATGACACAGTCATTGTCCATGCTGGTGTGAATGACCTGAAACGTACCTCCTTGGACTACATGAAAAGAGACATAGAGGAGCTCTCTGATTATGTAGCCCAGGCAGGTATGACCCTGACCCTGAGCAGTATCCTTCCTTCACCAAGAATGATGCCACAATATAGAGACAAGATGATCAGCTTTAACAATTGGCTTAATGTCTGGTGTCATTCAAAGGGGATCCAGTGTCTGTCTGCCTGGGATGACATGCTTGACAAGCCACGCTGCTTCGCAAGGGACGGCTTGCACCTGTCACCCCTGGGATTCCGGATATTGGCTAAGGCTCTTGCCACCCCCATAGTGCCTTTTTTAGGCAAGGCTCAAATTCTAAACCTACCACCCTAGAAAACAAAAATGGGAAGAAACTGAGGCTCAATGTCAGAAGTCTAAATCTCAAAATGCATGCACTCGAGGCCCTTCTCAGTATGGAGAACATCGATGTCTGTGCTGTAACTGAAACCTGGTTCAAGGCTCCTGAGAGCACCCGGGCACTATTAGGTTTCACCTCATATCATGCGTTCCGGCCCCAAAACCCGGACCACACCACAAAAGGAGGGGGTGTATCCATATTCATAAAGGATACCCACACCTCCAGGTTGGTGGCAATGCACGAAGCTTCGGAAACCATCCAGGTGCAACTAACCATAGGCAAAACTGCTCTACAAATTGTAGCATGCTACAGGCCACCCTCTCAAACTCAGGAACCCCACACAGCCTTCCTGAAGACACTGGAGGGTATAAATGTATCTCCAAACAGCATCATATTGGGTGACTTCAACTACCAGAATATAGACTGGGAACATTACTCAAGCCCTAACTTTCTAGCCCAATGGTTCCTGGAGTTCATAAATTCAAATGCCATGGAACAGCTAGTCACTGTTCCCATGAGAGGAGAAAATATACTAGATCTCATTATCACAAACATGGGGACAAAATGCTCCACACCGGAAGTATATCCCTCATTGGTGAGATCTGATCATAAACTAATCTCACTGGAAATCCACATCCCGCCCCCACCCCAAACAGAAAAGACCACAGTGAAGAACTTCTCTAAAGCAAACTTCACACTATTCAAGACTGGTGTGGTATCCTTCAAGGCCCCTGAGCCAGTGGAAACCACAACCCAAGCTGCGGAAGCCCTTACAAATGCCTTCTATGAACACCTCCAGGACTGCATGGATCAGGCAATCCCAAATAAAACCAAGACTCTTTCCACAAAGGGCAAACGTCCAGTCTGGTGGACCCCAGCCATTAACAAACTTTACAATAAGAGGAGAAAGCTATTACATGATAGAACAAAATCCATAAAAGGGAAGTCACCCCTGATCATTATTAGTAAAAAAATACGAGCACTCATAAAATCAACTAAGGCCAATTTTGAGAGAAAAATTGCCATGGATTCAAAGGACAATCATAAGGCCTTTTTCATCTATGTTAGGAACCTGGGTGGAAACTCCCAGATATGCTCAGAATTAGTCCAAAATGATACAAAAATCACTGAACCCACAGACATATCCCAGCAGAGTGTAGCCTCCCAGACATCTCAAATGCGTAGGTGAAAGCTGCTCTCTCTAAAGCTAAAAACACAGTATCAATGGGACTGGATGGTGTCCCCGGCTGTGTGCTACACGAGCTAAATGAGGAATTAAACCCGCACATAAGGCAGCTGTTTAATCTCAGCCTTACCACAGGATATGTGCCCAAGGAGTGGCGTACGGCAACTGTGGTCTCACTCCACAAAGGCGGTGCCTCTACAGACCCTGGTAATTACCGCCCCATAAGCTTAACAAGTCTAGTCTGCAAAGCTATGGAGAGGATCATAATGGAGCTCATAAACAAAGATATAGGGGACTTGCAGACATTGGAACTGACCCAGTTTGGCTTCGTCAAGGGCAGATCATGCCTTTTGAACTTGGTCGACTTCTTCGAAACAGTCACCGAGGCCATTGATGAGGGAAAGGCAGTCCATACAGACTACCTTGACCTTGCAAAGGCCTTCGACACAATATCCCACTTGGGTATTGTAGAAAAACTTACCAGCTTAAATGTAAACCCATATGTCACAAGATGGGTTGCAAACTGGCTTAAGGACAGAACCCACAGGGTTAGAGTTGCTGGCGCTATGTCAGACTCCGAGCTGGTCACAAGTGGTGTCCCACAGGGCTCGGTCCTTGGCCCCCTATTGTTCGGCATCTACTTCTCTGAAGTACAGGCCAACATGGGAGGACTTTGGCTGACAAAGTTTGCAGACGACTGCAAACTGGGCACCATAGTGGAAAGTGCATCGGACACGGATATCCTTCAGAAGGGACTCACGGAAACAGATAGCTGGTGCCAGAGCCATGGCCTGAAGTTAAACGCCAAAAAATGTATAGTCATACCCTTCGGGAAAAACAAGGTAACCCCAAGCTACCATATAGGTGGCAATCCACTAAGCACAGAAGAGGTTATCATGGACCTGGGGACCCAAGTTGACAGTGGCCTTTCTTTTGACACTCACGTTGCTAAAGTGGTTAGAAAGACCTTCTACATTGCCCACCTGATCATGAAGGGATTGACATCCAGATCTAGTGAGGTCATTGTTCGCCTGTACTCTTCACTTATCAGACCAATGATCGAGTACAATGCCCCATTCGGGATGTATCTCACCCGACATCTGCAGCAATTGGAGAGACCCCAAAAGTTCCTCACCAAAAGGATAAAGGGACTCCAAAATCTGTCATATGCTGCCAGATTGAAGAAACTCCAGCTCTATTCAGTTGCATACCATCTGCTCAGAGGTGACATGTGTCTGACATACAAGGCCATGTCCAACCCGGAATTAATGGACATGCTCCACCTCAAAAAATCCAAATCCACCAAAACCACTAGAGCAAGCGACTTAAACCTTAGCACGGATATAAATAGGACGTGCTGGAGGGATAGATTTATCACTCTGAGACTCCCTATGCTGTGGAATAAAATCCCGATCCATGTGAGGCAGAGCACCTCGCTGGCTCTGTTCAAGAGAAATCTTGACCTGTGGATGGGAGATTGTAGGTTTATCCCGGGAATCATCTCTGTGTCACTGCTGGACAGAGGCACAACAAACTAATGGGCACAGTATTTTTTCATATAAGGGATGGCGTAAGCCACAAAAATTTGGGCTAGGCTTATAAATGCCTTAGGGCAGATAGCCTAGTATAAACCTATGAACCTATGAACCTATGAACCTATGTTGCTCTGATTGTTTTGCCCAGGATCCCCTGGGTTCAAGACTTGGCAGTGAAATGTATGGTGGTAACACAGCATTTTGTTCTAGCAGCTTTCCAACATTATACAAGCAATGTTTAAAATGTGTCCCTGGTTTTTGGGCTTTTCTCCTCCCCCAATAAATTTTGGCTTTTTCCAGATTTCTTGTGCTGCAAAGTTCAGAGATACAGCTGAGTGTCGAGTAGATTTTCCAAGGAGCTGAGAGCTACAGGGGAATAAAAGTTTAGTGCTGCTTTTGCTGAGTCTGCTTGCATTGTTAATAACACAACAGGTAGTGTACTTGCTTTTGATGCAGAAGGGTGTGGGTTCTACTCCCACAGTAGGTAGATGCATTGCTGATATTGCACTGCCTTGTAAAGGGGGTGGATGCTGCAGTCCTTTTTGGCGAAGATACTTAGTAACTATGAACCTGTTATCAGTGTGCCATCCATTCCCTATTGTGATATTACTAGCTTATCATTTTTTTAATGCAACATAGGCAATTTATTCCTCAAGGGCAACAGGCACTTTATTTGTAGATGAACCAATGACATATAAAGTTGTTTGCTAGCAGCAAACTCTTCATTAGTTAAAGATTTCCTTAATGTGGAATTATTTAGATGACTTTTACTTCTTCAGAGATTGTGCATATTTACTGATACTGGTGGACTGTAGAAGTCTGAGTAGACTTTTATGATGGAAATGTTATGAATTGGGCAGTTTTGTCATTATTGGTGTATGCATTTTGTTTCATTGTTTACTGGAAAAATGTTCAAAACAATAAATGTAAAATGCCGTCTAACAACCGTACTGTATTGTACAAGGTCAGGAAGATGTATCAAAGAGCATGTGTATGTTTCGTTTTCAAGGGGCCTATGAATTGAAAACAGCCCAAAGTTAATCTTTATCTGCCACTAGCAAAATTTATTTTTTTTTGAATGTGGGTTTCAATTCTGTTTCAATGAATGTGAGTTTCAAGATCAGAGAAGTTTTAATGCTAAGTCTATTTTCATTGTGAGATTGCAGTGCTTTGTTTAGCAGATATCTATTAGAGTTTGTACTGTAAAATGCAAAATAAAACTTTCAAATGAAATCCAAATCATCACAGAAGTAAAGCAGTATGCACATTACAGTGTTTATGGTAAATGGGGTGAAATAACCAAGGAATGGGACATTGGAATGGATGTATGGGGGGAGGCTCCATTCTACCATGAGTTTGTGAGGGGGGAAGGGCAGCAAACTCAGACAGCCCTGGCTGAACTATACCTCTCAACTATCCAGATTTTTGCAGAATGAATAGATTTTTGCTTGTTATTGTTGGTTTGTTCCTCATAAAATTTGTGTTTTTCTGGCAAATCATTTAGGAATGAAGTCTAATGACAGACATTGAGTTTCATATGTCATAACCTTCAGAAAAATGCATGCTAAAGCAAGACCTGTTATTCTATTAACTGCATTAAGTTTATACAAGAGCAATTTGTAGTACTGTTTGTATGTTCCCCCAATATATTTGGCCTTGTCCAGATTTCCTGCATTAAGACGTTGAGAGGTATGTGCAAATAAATCACTTTATAGAATTAGGAATATCCAGACCTCTCAACCATTCCCAATTTTGGCTCAAAATGTTGCTCTCCCCCTAATAATCCCTCTGCAAAATGGCAATTTGAAACAAAACGTGGAGGGTTTAAAATTATAAATAACTGTAATGATCAGAGTTATAGTTTGCTTTTATTTCAGAAATGCATGTAGATGCTCTTATTTTGTAAGCTGCTCAAGCTAACAGTACTAATATTAAAAAGGTGTCCCATCTTTGACAGGATCCCAGCTGTATTGTGTGGCAATTTTATATTTTTGCATCACATTTTTGGTCTGTTTTTTATAAAATTGTGGTTTTCTGGCAAATTAGTGGCAAATCATTAAAGACTGAAGTTAGAAAATAATGGCAGACATTTGAGTTTCAGATTTCATACCCTTCAGAAAATTCATAGTAATGCAAGACCTACTACTATTCTATTATCTTTCTAAGTTTATAAGAGCAATATTTAAAAATTGTCCTTATTTTTGGGCCTGTGCCCCACTTCTATGTATGGCTTTATCCAGATTTCTTGCTCTGATATTGAGAGGTATGAGTGTCAGAGCCATCACCGTTAGCCAGAGATATTTCAAATTGTGACATACTTGTTGCACCCCACTCCCATTTGTAGTGCCTCTGGATGTGTCCAAGGAAGGCAAGGAGCAGTTATGCAGTTAAGAGTGCAGAGTATTCCCCCATCCAAGGTAGACCACAAGTACAACCCTGGCTTTACATCTGTTCTTGATTTTGCAGAATGTTCTGGTTTTCTGTCATATTTTTATACTGTTGATTTATGTTTCTTATTCAGAAAATGCATGCTGTCGCAGTGCCCTGTTGCTCTGCGTTTAAGTAGCAATGCTTTAATGGCCATCAAGTAAGCTTGTCAGAGATTGTAAGATGCAAGTAAGCTTTAATAAGCATACTATTAAAAGAATGACCAACACTGAAAGCCTTTTCGTTGTTGCCATGCAGAGGTTATTTACATAACTAGATAACGTATAAGCCTTAGGTATTGAAATGCATATGACAGTATTTGTAATAAAGGACAGGATTACAGTATTTTCAGAAGCTCATTACATTTGTTGGAGTCTTGCAGTCATCTTTGCAGGCTTTACCCATAAACTTAACAGAATACCAGTCTATCATGTGTGTTCCATAACTTGTGCAGTAATCCTTTAAGCAATTTATCTTGAGCTTGTTTCTTGTTTGCTGTTCATTTTTTACTTTGATAATGTCTTCCTCATGAAACAAGTAGATAGTTGTTGTCAGGCAGCAGGTCTTTTTTGTTTAAGAAGCATTTTTACAAGTGGGGGTATCACAGAAATTGTTACTTTCAGCATGTTACTTGGTAATTTTATAAAGCTGAGTATAAATTATAATTAGAACTGCAGTGCAAGGAGAAATGGCTTGAGTTGAGGGATGCTTGTTTTTTTTTATACTTGATTTTGACTGGCATTCCAGTAATGTATTTAATAAGTAATTTACTTTTTCATGCCTCACAACCTTTGTGTTTCCATCTAGATATTAAGTAAGTTGTCATGTAGCCAATGCATTGAAATATTTTTTCTTCTACACTTCATTTTGCCTTGATTGGAATCTTGCAATGATGGTATGGCACCCAGGGCAGCATATTTAATTAAAGTTCCAGTTGTTGTGATTTTGAGCATAGCTCCACCCCTTTCTAGTTGGTTACACCCCTTCCCATTGGCCCCACCCATTCAGCTGTCTCCTGCAACTCCCCTTTAATTTGAAGTCACCAGCCAACACTGGCTATTTCTAAAAGAAAACACAAGTCTAAAATAACTTACATATGAGCAAGACAGTGCTGCGAGTTAGATGGTCAAGACAAAAATGCTCTCTAACCCTTGGTTCTCTCTGTTTAAATTGAAATTGCAGTTCTGATAAACATTACATCATTCTTCACAACTTCCTGGGGTTCCCAGGCCAACAGAAACTGCATCTACATTCTTTTACAACTAGGCAGAAACCAGAGCAATAAAGGACATTTATGCATGCAAATTGTGGTCATTAACTTTAGCCTTAAAACAATAGGCAGGAAGCCTTCATCTAGCCTGACCAGAGCTGAATTGTAAACATCAAAGACAGTCATGAAATGCTTGACTTAGCTTTCGTTACAACAGAGGGCAATGTTGCTACATTGTTTTAAATACATTTCATGGCATATTCTTTCAATTAAGAAAACAAGTCTGTAGTTCAACATTCATATTTACAAATGATAGAATTATGTATAACATCCTATCTGGCTAGGCTGGCAGCCTTCATCTATCTTCACGCAACCTTCACAACATTTATTAAACAAACTGAAAAAACATAAAAAAGTAAGACAACTACACTTCATCAGACATAACCAAAGCAAATAACTGATCACTTTTTAAAATAAAGAGCATCCAATCCTATTCTAAAACCAGTTAAGCAATCAGTTATTCATCTCATTAGGAGAATCAAGTGTGTATATGCCACAAATTGGAAATAGCATATATCCAATATAATGCATTTCAATCTGAAGCGATATTGCATGAACTATCTCAAAATAATAGTAACAGCGTAATTACCTGTGAGTCATAACAACATTTTTAAAACTTCAGAGGTTCAAATAATAACTTTTTCCAAACTTGTCCTTCTCAAAGTTAAATCTCACAAGTTTTCACTTGCTCAAAAGAGTTATTACTCAGGTTACCATGACAATGAATGATCTAGACTAGAAGCTAAATAACAATGATCTAGACTAGAAGCTAAATAAAACAAGTATGGTAAAACTTTAGGTTGCGTATAATACACAATAATAAAACTTCAACTGAGAGAGCCAGAATTGCATGTTACATTCAGTTTAGCAAAGTGATAATGAAACAACATAATTACCTATAAACCACAAAGCTTCAAAAGCTAAAATAACTCTTCCTGCGCACAACCTTCTCATAATGAAGTCTCGAGAGTTTTTGATCGCACGAGTGTCTTACTTTGGTTATAAACACACATATTAGGACTCACCATTATAATGAAAAGCTGTTTTATCAAAAACGCTAAACAGTATGTGTCTATTCTTAAAAATAAATTAAGTCAAGTAATGATATAAACACAATTGCTTAAGTAAAAACTTCAAAGCTTTTGACTAAAAATAAATAAATCCATTTAGACACACACCTAAACCCATAATCAAATTTTGTGGGACTACCCTCATTCAAACATATTAATAAAACTACCAAAGCTAAATGCATAGTAAACTGATTTAGATAGACGTGTGTAACAGTATAACTAAACCTAATGTATCGAAACACACAAAAAAATAAACCTATCTAAATAAATACTAACAATCTCATAAAAGGCAATTTGCATCATCCAAATATGCAAAAAACTAAAAGTATAAAAATAATAAAAATGATGAAAGTGATGGGAGTCCTATAATTAAATTACATATGATGCCACGCTACATCTCACAAACACACTATAAAATATATTGTATAATATCAGAAATTCGTTTATACGTGGTAACATCAGATAACATTTCAAACATCTTATTCACATAATCAGCATGATTTAACACTACAATGGCACCACCCTTGTCAGTAGGACATATAGAATGCAGTCATCATATTGTAGCTCTTCTAAACCTCTAAATTCACTAGATGTAAGATTGTAAAAGCCTCTTTTTTTAGAAACATCATTGTACAATTCAAATAAATCATGTTCACAAGTACATAAAACAGCTTCTACCTGAGGATGAAAATTAGGGCAATACACACTCGGCTTCCTCAAAGAAGGATGCTGCATATTAGAACTAGAAAATAAAACATTTAACATAATATTTCTACTTAACAGTTTCAAATCCACAATTACATCACTAAAATTACTAAAAGCAGCAGGCACAAAAGTCAGTCCTTTACGTAGAACATTTAAATGTTCTTGTAACACAACATCAGATAAATTATTTATCAAGTCTCTTTCATTTGTTTCCAAAATTTCTTAACTGACAGAGTAACTGACTGTCCGCTGGAGTGTTTCCATCACTTCCTTCCTGGACTGGGAGACCTCTGCCTCTCTCTCCCCTGTCTCTAATAGGAAGGGGCAAGTTTAAAGAAATATGCTTATCACCATGAGGTATACGAGAGTTAATGTTGGGTCTCACTACAGGTTGGAATGAAGTCGAAGAAGCAGCATTATCATGACATATAATAGATGTACTAGGCACAAAAGGAATATTCTCAGAGGCACTCACAGATGTATTAGAATCCATAATACGTTTATTACCTTCTTTCACATGCTCACCAGGAAAACCTCGTATCTGTCTCAGAGAATTCACCTACTTCGGTTCTTAAACCTTTCTTGAGGGACAGGAAGCTGAAGTCCTATTGTTGATTCATGTATGCATACATATAGTATTAGCTCAGGTTTATGGTGTTTATAATCCACTGTTTGATAGGCTGTATTGTATTTTTGGTGATAAGCTACTCAGACATATTATATTAGCTAATGTTTAGTACAACATGTATTATTATATTGATTGTTACATTCTATAGTATATTTTAAAGTGTGTTTGTGAGATGTAGCGTGGTATCATATGGAATGTTTTGATAAGATGGTATCATATGGAATGTATTGATAAGATGGTATCATATGGAATGTATTGATAAGATGGTACCATACGGAATGTATTGATAAGATGGTATCATATGGAATGTTTTGATAAGATGTTATCATATGGAATGTATTGATAAGATGGTATCATACGGAATGTATTGATAAGATGGTATCATATGGAATGTATTGATAAGATGGTATCATACGGAATGTATTGATAAGATGGTATCATATGGAATGTATTGATAAGATGGTATCATATGGAAAGTTTTGATAAGATGGTATCATACGGAATGTATTGATAAGATGGTATCATACGGAATGTTTTGATAAGATGGTATCATATGGAATGTTTTGATACGATGGTATCATACGGAATGTATTGATAAGATGGTATCATACGGAATGTTTTGATAAGATGGTATCATATGGAATGTATTGATAAGATGGTATCATACAGAATGTATTGATAAGATGGTATCATATGTTTTGATAAGATGGTATCATACGGAATGTATTGATAAGATGGTATCATACGGAATGTATTGATAAGATGGTATCATACGGAATGTTTTGATAAGATGGTATCATATGGAATGTATTGATAAGATGGTATCATACGGAATGTATTGATAAGATGGTATCATACGGAATGTATTGATAAGATGGTATCATACGGAATGTTTTGATAAGATGGTATCATATGGAATGTATTGATAAGATGGTATCATACAGAATGTATTGATAAGATGGTATCATATGGAATGTATTGATAAGATGGTATCATACAGAATGTATTGATAAGATGGTATCATATGTTTTGATAAGATGGTATCATATGGAATGTATTGATAAGATGGTATCATACGGAATGTATTGATAAGATGGTATCATACGGAATGTATTGATAAGATGGTATCATATGGAATGTTTTGTTAAGATGGTATCATACGGAATGTATTGATAAGATGGTATCATATGGAATGTATTGATAAGATGGTATCATACGGAATGTATTGATAAGATGGTATCATGCGGAATGTTTTGATAAGATGGTATCATACGGAATGTATTGATAAGATGGTATCATACGGAATGTTTTGCTAGGACTCCCATCACTTTCATTATTTTTATTATTTTTATATTTTTAGTTTATTGCATATTTGGATGATGCAAACTGCCTTTTATGAGGTTGTTAGTATTTATTTGGATAGGTTTATTTTGTGTGTGTTTGGATACATTAGGTTTAATTATACTGTTACACACTTCTATCTAAATTAGTTTACTATGTATTTAGCTTTGGTAGTTTTATTAAAATCTTTGAGCGGGGGTAGTCCCACGAAATTTGGTTATGGGTTTAGATGCATGTCTAAATAGATTTATTTATTTTCAGTCAAAAGCTTTGGAGTTTTATTTAAGCAATTTATTTTCAGTCAAAAGCTTTGGAGTTTTATTTAAGCAACTGTGTTTATATCATTACTTGACTTAATTTATTTTTAAGAATAGACACATACTGTTTAACATTTTTGAATAAACAGCTTTTCATTCTAATGGTGAGTCCTAATATGTGTGTTTTTTAAGTGATGTTTTTTCATTATGTATTTGATACAGCCTTGAGTTTTGTTGTATTTGTTTTATTCTTTTTTAATTCATATTGCATATTGTTATAGTAACCATAGTAACACTCTCATTCGAGTGAAAACTTAGGAGACTTAATTATAAGAAAGTTGTGTTCTGAAAGAGTTATTAATTTAGTTTTTGAAGCTTCATAGTTTATATAATTAAGTTATTTCATTATCACTTTGCTAAATTGAATGTAACGTACTTCTGGCTCTCTCAGTTAAGTTTCATCATTATGTATTATACGCAACCTAAAGTTTTACCATACTTATTTTATTTAGCTTCTAGCCTAGATCATTCATTGTCATGGTAACCTGAGTAATAACTCTTTTGAGCAACTTTTTGGAAAAAGTTATTATTTTAGCCTCTGAAGTTTTAAAAATATTTTTATGACACACAGCTAATTATGTTGTTATTATTATTTTGATATATTTGATGTAATATCACTTCAGATTGAAATGTATTATATTGGCTATACGCTATTTAGAGTTTGTGGCATATACACACTCAATTCATTTAATGAGATGAATAATTGATTGTTAAATTGTTTTTAGAATAGGATTGGATTCTGTTAATTTTAAAAAGTGATCAGTTATTTGCTTTGGTTATGTCTGATGGAGCCTAGTTGTACTACTTGAAAGCACTTACACTTGTTTGTTTTTTCAGTTTGTTTAATAAATGTATCCCTTTTATGCCATGCTGGTCATTTGCCTGTTTGAATTATCTACTGCATTCTACTGGAATGGGTATTGGACTTTATCTGGTGCAGTGGTTTTGTTCTTGCTGCATCTAAAAGAAACTATCTAAGGCAAAGCTGTTTATATATTAAAACTGGTTTTACACTCATCGTTTCATTAATTACAGGTTTAATATCTGATTGCAATCTAATTGTCCATTTGTATGCATTTATTTCTAATTTATTGTTCAAATCAACACCCCTCAGGCTTTTATATAACACTTCAATGGCCCTAAAAGTAAAATCATGCTTTGAACCACTGTCAATAGGATTGGACCCACTACCTTATAGCAATTAGTTCTCCAGTTCAATTCTGAACAGAGGTACTATTTACATGTAGTCAGCATGTCCTTCCTATGTCCATGTAAGTTTGATGAGTGCCCTACTTTCCTCACACACCTCAAATTAATGTTATAATAGAATTGGTAGCCCTGCATCCCACATGTCTGTTCCTTATATATACTGACACTACGAGGGCTGTATATATCTATATATATATATATATATATATATATATATATATATATATATATATATATATACATATATATATTTAGTTCCCCTTCACAAGATCGAATGACTGGAAGCTCAAAACTCATAAGCTCGAGCCCAGAATCTCGAACTTCCATTCACTCGAAATTGTGAATGGGAAGTTTAGAGTTAAAAAAAAAAGAGTTGACTTACCTTTTTGTAAGGGGCAAGGTCCTCCTGCATCCTCGCAGCTAAATCTAAATGCTCCGTGACCACACTATAGCGGAGGACAGGGAAATCTTCCGGTTTGCACTTATACATATAGCGCAAACTGTAAGATTTCCCTGTCCCTCGCTGTAGTGCGATCTCAGAGTAGGAATATTTAAGTAGGGGGGGTGTGGGGGGTGCAGGGGGCAAAGCCCCCCTGCAAAAACATTAGAAAGGTGTCTGTTTTTTTTTTTTAGTTCCCCTTCACATTTTCAAGGTTTTGTAAATTCAAGATTCTGGTTTCGAGCTTATGAATTTCGAGTTTACAGAGCTTCTGTCATGTGAAGGGGAACTATATATATATATATATATATATATATATATATATATATATATATATATATATACATATATATATATATATATATATATATATATATATATATATATAGTATATATATATATATATATATAGATATATACACACACACACACACACACACACACACACACACACACACACACACACACACACACACATGCACACTAACTCTATGAGCACTATATAAAAACCTGACAATGTCAGGCGTAGTGTATACCCTCCTTATGTATACTAACTCTAAGAGAGCTTCGGACTACCTCAAAACATCAGGCTAGGTTTATATCCTCTCTCTTTCTCTCTCTCTGTATATGTATATATATATATATATATATATATATATATATATATATATATATAGATATATATACATATATATAAATATATATATATATATGTATATATATATATATATATATATATATATATATATATATATATATATATAGATATATATGTATACTAACTCTGAGTGCTATACAGGTACCTGCCAATGTCAGGCTTAGTGTATATCCTCCTTATATATACTAAATCTAAGAGTACTATACAGGTACCTGAGAACATCAGGCTTAGTGTATACCCTCCTTATATATATATATATATATATATATATATATATATATATATATATATATATATATATATACTAACTCAAAGAGTGTTATATAGGTACCTGAGAACATCAGAATTAGTGTATTCCCCTTTGATTCATACTTCCAGTTGTACCATTTTGAGGATCTCAAACTTTACCAGGTGTCCTACATAAATACCTGCAACTAGTAAGTCTGCAGTGGGAGAGTTAGGTGGGTTTCAGAGATAAACAATGATCTTCTATTTCACTAAAAATAAGAAAAGTTACTATTGTTGTAATAGACAATAGCTGAACTTGATCCATTGGGCTTCTACCCCTGTCATTAAAGGATCACTGACTGGCAAACGTCAGGTTCATACACATGTGTTCCGGCTATGACAACACTGGAAACCTATAGTGGGTGGATTATTTAGTTAAACACACACCGGTCATTTGTAAAGCATGGCTTACCTTAGGTTTAGGAACCAAACATGGTGACCTGCAGCAGTCAGTGCTAATACAGAAAATGTTGATATGGCTCGGATACAGGTATTCAAATGAAATATAAAATATAAGCATTTCTCTTCTTGATCATTGCAACTTCAGTAATAGAACATATATTGTTCTTTGGAAAATTATGATGTCTGGCATCATAAGTCACATCTATCTGAATAGTATGGGAAAGAAAGTGTAAACTAATGTTTCCATGCAAACAATTTTTGTAAACACTACTTTCTGCACAGTGTTGATAAACATTC
The DNA here is from genome assembly GCF_019279795.1 of Protopterus annectens. Taxonomy (NCBI): domain Eukaryota; kingdom Metazoa; phylum Chordata; order Ceratodontiformes; family Protopteridae; genus Protopterus; species Protopterus annectens. The sequence goes on along the minus strand of NC_056728.1, from coordinate 853,525,054 downwards.
CCATAACAAGAGATAAGAACTTAATATTATGTTATCTCATTCAGATGTAACAGATGTGGACTGTTATTCATTTAACAATATATATTGTCAGATTCCTGAGCTTTTTTTTTTTAAATTTCAGGCTGAAAAAGCAGAAGTCAAACAAATACATTATGAAATAGAAATGTTGTTAACAAGTACAAACAAAATCAGAAGTCAGTGTAGTTAGTATCATTTGATTGGTCTTCTTTGAAAGAACCAGACACCCAACAGAGTAAGGTAATAAGTGCTTTCATTCCCTTTATTCACACTCAAAAACGGAACTTCATCAGATACACAAACCTTGCCCACTACCCTTCTTTTTATACAGTTCATTTAAACAATTTACCTCAATCAATTTAGTAAAGGGACAAATGATTAAAACATCAAGGCTAAAAACAGATGACAATAGGTTTAGAGAACAGTTGGAAGAATTGAAGGATCTGCTTAAAGTAAGGGGTTACCCTAATAGTGCATTAGAGGGACAAGAGAGTTATGTAGTAAGTAAAAGAAATGAGTGTTATCCCCCTCTACTGAAAAATCAAGAGTTTGATTGGGGTGAACAAAACAGAAGGTGAAACCTGTTGTTGTAGTGTATTAACATACAAGTAGGATAGTTCGGTATTAAGAAAAATAGTGGAAAAAAACTGGAATTGTATTTTTGGGGCATTTGGATTAACAGAAAAAGTGGGTAATAAGCCAAAATAGTGTATAGAAGGGGACCTAACATCAAGAACTTGTTTCAAAGGAAGAAAGACAAAGACAGGACTCCACTAGGAAGTATTTGGAAATGTAATGAATGTAGGGAGTGTAGATACATTTATGAAACTAGTAACATAGTGATAGAAGGCTATAAAAGAACAATCCCAGTGGAAGAAAACTACAATTGTAACAAAAAAGAGTAGTGTATGTAGCCCAGTGTCAGTCATACTGTGCATATTATGTAGGAAAATGGAAAACAAACTAAAAAGAGAATATACCAGCTTGTATATGCAATAAAGAGACAGGACAAAAACAATGTCCTGTTTAGACACAGTGTACAGTGTAAGGATTTTAAGAAGTTTTTCTTTTGTGTTTTGGAAAAGGTGGGTAGACAGGAGAGAGGAGGTAAGTGGCCTTGTTTTTTAGAGTTCAGTGAAACATATTGGCAGTTTTTATTAAATGCCACAGTTTTCCCTGGAATCAATGAAATAATTTTCTTAAGTAGTTTACTGCATTTAAAGGCAGAGGTAATCTGATAGAAATGCTTTCTTATTATGGTCAAAAGTACAGATAAGACATATGCATTTTTTTAAGAAATTATTATTCCTATTAAGTTAAGGAATTTTAAAGTGGGTAGTTTTCAACAACATGACTTTTTAACTGCAGTTTTGAAAAATAATTAAGGAAAAAGAAAAAAAAAAAAATATATATATATATATATATATATATATATATATATATATATATATATTGTAACGAAGTAAGTGCATACATATGGATTTTAAATGCAGAATTTAATTAGCTTAATTGATTGTAAAATGTGTTGATTGGGGTAAATTGTTTAAATGAACTGTATAAAAAAGGGAAGTGGGTAAGGTTTGTGTATCTGATGAAGTTCCGTTTTTGAGTGTGAATAAAGGGAACAAAAGCGCTTACTACCTTACTCTGTTTGGTGTCTGTTTTTTTTCAAAGAAGAGTTATCCTGTGGTAATTGTGGGCAATTGTTTTTGACTTTATACTTGTTTCAATATTATTATGAATATTTTCACACTCATCTTTCCATATCCTGAAAACTAAAGAAAAATCTAGCCAAGCTAGACTTTTCACTGTGTGATACCTTGAAACCTCTTTCATTAGAGGAGAAATGGGATATATGCAAATGACCCCATAAGGACATCAGGTATTTCAGCTACATGGCAATTCTGAATGTCCATGACTTTTTCTTTTTAAGTCTGTTATGGACAAACTCAGGCCAGCAAAACCTAATGTCCTTATGGGGTCATTTGCATATATCCAATACCTCCTCTAATGCAAGAGGTTTCAATGTTTCACATAGTGAAAAGTCTGGTGTGACTAGATTTTTCTTTTGTCTCTTTTGGACACTCAGGTTGATAACCTCATATTCGACCATCATGTAGCGGCAGTGGTCAGAAAAGTCTTTTACTTGGTTCATCTCATAAGTAAATGGATTGCATCCAGAAAAAAGGAGGCTATTACCTCCCTATACTCCTCCCTAATTAGACCAGTAATTTAGTATAACGCCCCATTTGGTATGTACCTCTCCACATATCTACACCATTTGGAAAGGCCACTGAAATTCCTCACAAAGAGAATTGATGGCCTCCAACACCTGTCCTATGTGGACAGGCTCAAATCACTATCACTGTATTTAGTATCATACAGATTGTTCCGAGGTGATCTGTGTCCCACCTACAAGACAACCTCAGACCCTGCCCTACTAGAGATGCTCCATATTCATAGGTATAACTCCTCACATATTACCCATTTGAAAGACCTGAATCTGATATATGCCATAAACAAAATCTGCTGGAGAGACAGGTGTGTCTTCCAGAGGCTGCCCGTCTCTGGAATAAACTTCCCAGACATGTCAAACAGAGCACCCCAATGACCATCTTCAAGTGCAACCTTGATGAGTGGATGGGAAACCACAACTTTGTCCCAGGGATTCCACCTGTGTCCCTCAATGATAGGGGTGACAGGTGCTGACTGAGGTTTCTTTTTGGGGATAAACTCTTGGCTAGATTTGTAAGGGCCCCAGGGCCATTAGCCTAGTAACCTCCTATGATCCTATGATCCCATGAAATTCCACTTCAGCATCAGAGACTATCCATGTGCAACTAACAGTGGGTAAAACTGCCTTCTAGTTTATAGCCTGATACAGACCACCCTCCCAAACCCAGGAACTCCACTCGGCCTTCCTGAGAACACTGGAAAATATGAAGGTCTCTCCAAACACCATTATATTGGGTGACTTCAACTACTCAAACATAGACTGGGAGCATTACTCTAGCTCCAACACCCTAGCCCAAAGGTTCCTAGAATTTATAAACTCAAATGCTATGGAACAACTTGTTACCACTCCCACAAGAGGGGAAAACATACTGGACCTGATCATCACCAACATGGGGACTCTATGCTCCAGACCAGAAGTGTATCCCTCACTGGTAAGATCAGACCATAAACTAATCTCACTGGATATTCACATCCCGACCCCACCCCCTGCCCAGAAAACCACAGTGAAAAACTTCTCTAAAGTAAATTTCACACTCCTCAAAACTGAGGTGGAATCCTTCAAAGCCCCCGGGCCTGTAGAAAATACGGCCCAGACCGCAGAATCCTTTATAAACGCATTCTATGAACACCTTCAGGAATGCATGGATCATGCGATCCCAAATAAAACCAAGACCCAATCCTCCAAAGGTAGACATCCTGTCTGGTGGACCCCAGCCATAAACAAACTATACAATAGAAGGAGGCAGCTACTAAATGATAGAGCAAAATCACAAAAAGGGAAGGCATCACTGATCAGTATTAGCAAAAAACTATGGGCACACATAAAATTGTCTAAGGCCAGCTTCGAGAGAAAAACTGCACAGGACACTAAGGATAATCACAAGGCTTTCTTTAGTTATGTTAGGAACCTGGGTGGTAATTCCCAGATATGCTCAGAATTAGTCCAAAATGACAAAAAATACACCGAACCCACAGACATTGCCAACATCCTAGCTGACAGGTTCAGTGCAAACTCCCCCACCAAAAGGGCAAATATCTATCCCAGCAGAGTGCTGCCCCCCTGACATCTCAGATGCTCAGGTAAGAGCTGCCCTCTCCAAATCAAAAAACACAGCATCAATGAGACCAGATGGTGTCCCGGGCTGCATCCTACATGAACTCCAAGAAGAGCTAAACCCAAACATAAAACTACTGTTCAATCTCAGCCTTACTACAGGATATGTGCCCAAAGAGTGGCGTACAGCAACAGTGGTCCCTCTCCATAAAGGTGGTGCCTCAACGGATCCTGGAAACTATCGCCCCATAAGCCTGACTAGCTTGGTCTGCAAAGTTATGGAAAGGATCATCATGGACCTCATAAATAAAATACTGTATCAACCTGACAATACCCCTATACTCTCACAACTTTTAATCCCTTACAATAATCTTAACTCCCTTCGTTCCTCTTGTAAACTTTTGACCAGTTCAATAAGTTCTAACAACTATGCCGGCGACTCTTTATTCACAAACACTATTGGTAGAAGATGGAATCTGCTACCCAGTGATATAACTCTGATCTCATCGCTTCCTCTTTTCAAACAAAAACTCAAGCTATACTTTCAAAATCATTGGCTCTGTTCCTGTAGTTTACCTGACTGACATTCTTTCCTACCCCTTTTTACTATTACCTCAATTTCTTACACTCCTCTTACTATATTCTGACCATTGAAGCCACTTCCTAGGCTACCTTTAGCCTATGCATGGCTACCCTTGCTCTACCTTCTTCTCCCAGCTCTCTCTCCTCCTCTCCTTGTCACCTCTCCTTCTCCTTTCTCTCCTTACTGTCTACTGCTTCATTTCTACTTCCTAAAATTCTCTACCACTCCTGACTTTCCTCTTCTCTTGTACTCCATTGTTATTTATTCTCTTCATGATACCATTAAAAATAGCCTTGAACTATAATAATGGCGTCCTTCAACTGACTATGTATTTTTCTTTGTCTTCCTGAATTTACTATGTAACTAGTCCTTTTTGGACACTTTCTATTGTTTTTGAATTTTGTGTACATATATGACTTCTTTAGTATATTGTGCTTTTTATGTGTGTGGAGCTTTTCTCCCCGGGCCTCTACTGAAAATGGACATATATCCAGCTAGACTAGCCCGGTCAACAAATGTAAAATAAAAAATAAAAACATATAATAGTAATAATAATCATGCAGCAAACAGGTAAGAAGAAACATTCACACTTTAAACATGGAAGTCTGCTGTTAAGATATGTAAAGCTCCACTGATGCAGAAAACATGATTAAAAGGATCTCGTTATTTTTTGCATTAGCCACATTAACAACTCCCAAAATTGCCTGTTGCCAAAACAGATTTTGATTTGTTAGTTTAATTTCTTAGATTAAACAATATGTTTGGCATAAATTTCCAAAGTTCTTGAACAGAAGGGCAAAACAAAAAATATGGTGAATTTTATATCTGAAATCTGCTACATATGTGCAACTGAATCAGGACTATTAAGTGACCTTTCACATGAAATAAGGCAGGCATACAACTAAATCATAAATTGAGTAAAATAAAACTTTGTAAAAGGGTTATACTGTAAAGATTTGTATTACAAATCTTTCCACAAGGTATTATTTTTAAATTATGTTTGAGTCTTATTCTAAAAGAAAAAAATAAATAAAAAAAAACAATTTTCATGTTTAAGTATCAGAATTAATGCATACATACATGCCTAACATGTATGCTTCATATTTAAAACAAACATACTAGACATTGCTTAGAGATAGAATACAGCTTGTTTTAAATGATGGTGTTGTATAATTTTGGCATGGTCAAAATAAATGGTACTAATCGTCTCTTCAAGGTGAATAAAAATAATAAATAAAAACTAATTTGGATTAACTAATAGGAAACTGTACTGAGTCACCAAAGCAAGAGATAATAAGTACTTTGTCAATTAAACTGTTTTCAGGGGCTATAGACTTCTTCAGATCAATGTTCATGTCAGAGGTTGCTCTAACTCTCTATCAGAGATGAGCTCCTACTTTGGCGAGAAGGCTTATCAGCATAATGGTTGGGGGGGCAGGATAGTTACGCTGCAGCAATATATTTGGATGACATTTGTTACAGAGGTTTTTCTTTTTTTGCCATGTTATTTTATTGCTCAGCTATTTCTTTTGAGAAACAGACTAGCAAAGGAAAAATGAAACCATCTAGGCTGCAGCATCACAGGGTTTTATATTGTTGGATTTTTGTGGGTAAACTTATTGGAAGTAGATGATACTCAAACTCATTTTCTTTTATCTGGGGGGAGGGATGATTTGCATACATACTCCATTCCCAGGGTATAATACATATACACTGGGTTAAGATGGGGTAACATGCCATAAGGATTGTGTACTGCTGCAAGATTTTAGGATTGTTTATACATTATACTGCATTTCTATATAAATAGAATTAATTGTGAAAGCTATCTGTTTGTATTTTGACCCATCCAGTGCTTTAATCATGTAGTTTCATTCACAGCTGTGGCAGAACTCTGAATTACAGCCAGATCCCATTTAGTCATTTATTACAGCATGTTTTCCATAAATAGCAATAGTGGTACATTTCTGCATAGTCCGGTGCCTTAGTCTCCAGTAGGACCGCAGTAGTGACAGTACTATGAATTCTGCTACAGAATGTGTCCCGTGGTACTTTTACAGCTGTTTATCTTCCAGTTTTACTGCTGGAGTCTTATATTCTGCTTATCGTTTACCTGCTTAAAGATGCATTCCATTGCCCTTTAGTTTCATATGCATAAACTAGGCTAACAACTACCAGGACCTTACTATGCCTAGCCATGCAGACCAACCCACCTGTATCTCTATGAATCAGTGGCATTTATTAGGAGAGGGTTAGTTAGAAAGTTTCTAAAGGTTATATGGGGGGGGGGTTCTGTTTACTTTGCTAGTGTTTATCTCCTATTCTTTGTGTCTGCCCCAGCCCACACTAAGACATTTAAGCTAAAGTTTCTCAAATTCTAACCATAGGACTAGAGCTCCAATATCGGCTTTACTTGATTGGATCCCTATGTCTCTGGCTTCTGCTGCTTATGGTAATCTGATTTCCAAAGTCTCTCCTACCCTTCCTCCTCTCTTTCATTGTTGTTGTTCATTGTGTAAGCTAGTTAACTACTTTTCTCACCCATTGTTTTCTATATATCCATAATACTAAGTGCCAACACAGCAAACTAGTATTGCTCTTGAGTAAATTTTATCTATGGGACTACCCTTAGAACTGAAACCTGTAAAGCCATTACATGGAGACAAGCTTAGAGTAACTAGTTTGCACATTAAACAGCACTACTATCAAATCTGAGTGCAATCTAACTTGTTCTACTGCCAAACCCTAGAGACCACTCAGGTAGATAACTGTATAACCCAGTCCATGACCTATAGTAGCCTACCTAAATACAGGTCCAGACAGCATGGATATGCAAGTTCAAAATGTCTTCATAGCCAGCTTGGTAGACATGGCCATCCTGAGACAATGTCATGTTTGCAGACAACCAGTTAATCCTTAATGAAAAAAACAGTATGTGAGACATGCATGTACACAATTTCACAGGAGGCAGAAATCTTGCATACAGACAGGGTTGCCAAGAACACACACACTACATCCACCACACAGTGTCCACCTCACACATAGACCAACTTATGCTGAGGCACTAATAAGCAATCTTCCAAAACCTCAAAGACATTCTCAGCCTAAAAAAGGCAACACCTATCCTCAGCTATTTCTAAAGCACTCTCCAAAATCAACACCAAACACCACACATAAGCCTACACCCAGTGAAACCCAGATAATTCAGCCCATGAGCAAGCAAACACTTTACCCATGATTCTTGTCATAGGGGACTCCATTGTACACACACAGATGTCTCACTTACCAGACTGAACAAGGAGAAGATAATGGTATCTGGACCCAGGATCTGCCAAGTTAAGGATGCATTGAAATCACCACACCACAAATACCAGTATCATTCTATTGTAGTCCATGTGGGTGTTAAGGACCTGAGACATACCTTCCTGGACTGTATGAAGACAGATAGACAGATAGACATTATTAATGATATCTCTGAATATGTGTCTTAGGCAAGAATGTGCCTTGCATTGAACAGCATTCTACCATCACCAAGAGTGATGCCACTGTAAGAACAAAAGATGACTAGCTTCAATAATTGGCTTAGTATCTGGTGTCTTTTCGGGGGGGAATTCAATATTTATCAGTGTGGGAGGACATGGTTAACCAACTACACTGATTCACAATGCATTGTCTGTACCTGTCCCTCCTACACTTCCAAATATTGGTAAAACTTCATCCACTCCCTTAAGGCCTTATTTATGCAATATAAAAACTGATAAACCTACTGGCATAGAGAATAAAAACCAAGAAACCTAGAGGTGTTATTGCTCAGTGCTAGGAGCCTAAACAAGAGACTCCACAACCTAGAAGCTCTCCTCACTCTGGAGAATATAGAGAGATGTGCCCTATGAAAACATGGTTTAAATCTGCAAAAAGTACTCTGGTAGTGTAAGGCTTCAGTGCCTTCCCCACATTTAGAACATCAGCTGCATAGACAAGGACAAAAGGTGGAAGATTCTTGATCTACATTAGCAAGAAGTATAACTCCGCTGGTAAACAGGATGATGCCCTGGAGTTTATCCCCATGCAAATCAACATAGACCATACCATATCCTAGCAAACTATAGGTCACCCTCTGTGCTCAAGAATCCGTAGCTTGTACATAGATCTACTGGAGGCACTCACTATTAAACCAAATACCCTATTAATGTAAGATTTTAACTACCCCTCTATAGTTTGGGAAACCTTCACTGCCTCAAGCTCACAGGCACAACAATACCTGGAGTTTATTAAAAATAGGCTTGACCAGCTGATGCGTACACCAACCAGAGATTCAAACATTCTGGACCTGGTTCTCACCTATATAGGAGAGTGCTGTTCACCACCTCAGTGTCACATATTCAGTGCTAAGGTTGGACCACAAAGCTGTTGCCTTCAAACTGAAAATCAGCTCACTATGGACAGGAAACCATGTAACAGTTAGAAACAATCCCAAAGCAAACTATATCCTATTAAGTGATTGTCAAAACGCAGTGCCTTCCCTAACCCCTGAGTTCACAGCAACCTATGCAGAATTTTTCCCAGTGACTCTGAGACTGCTGTACATAGTAGAAGTAAGCTCAAAACAAACTTTAAAAACAAGCCACACTGCTGGAACTTTAATTGGGTATATAATAAAATGAAGAAAGTCATGGCTAAAATCAGGAAAATCAACTTCCATAATGATAAGAGCTCTCTAATTAAACTAAAGAGTAAACTAAGAGGATTAATTAAGTCCAGCAAGAAGAATGAGATCAAGATAGCTTCACAGGCTAAAGACAGCCACAAGCCTTTCTACAGCTCTGTCTGTAACCTCAATGACAGCACACAGCAGTGCGCTGAACTAGTGTTCAGTAGTGCCAAATTCAATGAGCACAGTGGCATAGCAAACTTGCTGGATGACTAATTCAGCTCAAACTTCACCCCCAATCCCCTTCTGCCTCCCCACATGAAATACCTGATAGCATAACCCCCACAACTATTAACAGGGAGCAGGTCTGTCAGCTCTCACTAAAGCCAAAAACATAGCCTCCATGTGCCTTGATAATATCCCAGGATACTTCCTAAATAGCTTGAAATATTAACTATCAGGGCCACTCGAGTCAGTTTTCATGAATAGCTCCAAAATAGGCTTTGTACCATGAGAATGGAGGACTTCAATGGTTGTCTCACTTTACAAGGCTATACCATCAACTGGAAACTACAAACAGATTAGTCTGACTATTCTAATATGCAAATCTATGGAATGAATTATCATGAAAATGATCAACAAAGACAAAGGCAACCTTCAGACACTGGACCCAGCCCGGTTTGGTTTTGCCACGGAAAGGTCATGCATAACAAACCTGGTGGCCTTCTTTGAGAGGATCACCAAGGCGATCCATTAGGAGAAAATGGTGAATACTGCCTACCTGGACCTGGCTAAGGCATTCAATACAATTCCCCACTCAGGTATAGATGACAAACTCCCTGAACTGGGCATAAACCTGTATAGAATTCTACATAACTTGCTGGATTGCCAACTAGTTCATAGACAGAACCTAGGAAGTTGGATTGGTGAGACCCCTCCACTAAGAGACTGGTCACCAGCAGGGTACTACAGGCTCCATGGTGGGATTGCTCCTATTTGGCATGTACGTTTTGGAGGAAAAGGTGAATGTCAAGGGCCTTTGGCTAACCAAGTTCGCAGATGGTTTCAAACTGGGAGCTCTCATAGATTCCCCCATTATACAAATATCTCACAAGAGGGTCTAACACAGACAAAATGACAAGTGCCATAGTCATAGATTAAAATTCAATGTCAAGAAATGCATTATATGGCCTGTTGGGAAAATGGCCAGCCAAGCTAATTACTTGATCAATAAGACAACCCTAAGAGTTGTCCTAGTTGATAGGGATCCGGAATCATGTGTAAATAGTAATCTGGCCTTTGACCAACACATGGACAAGGTAGTAAAAATCATTTTATGTCTCTCTCTTTATATATATATATATATATATATATATATATATATATATATATATATATATATACAGGTCCACTTCTTAATTTCAAAATCTCGAAATCCCAAACATCAGAATTCCCTTATCTGGATGTTCGAAATTTTGAAATCTCAAATTTAAACAACTGTGGTCACACAATAGTGCAGAATGATAACTTTACCATTCTCTTCACTGTAGTGTGATCTCGGAGATGGTATATTTAAGTAGCAGGAGATGTGGGGGTCACAGCCCCCACTTGGGGAGGTGCAGGGGGGCTTGCCCCCCTGCAGCAATGTGATGGCTAACTTTTTTTTTTTTTTTAAGTTTTGGCTGTTTTTGCATTTCAAGATTTCAAAATCTCGAACATCTAAACATCGGGATTCTGACTTTTCGAAATTACATAGTGAGTCTGTATATATATATATATATATATATATATATATATATATATATATATGTGTGTGTGTGTGTGTGTGTGTGTGTGTGTGTGTGTGTGTGTGTGTATGTGTATATGCAAAGGCATTTCAACAAGGACCAAATAAGTCATAGTGCCACTTTATTTGACCCTTATCAGACCTATTATTGAGTATAATGTAACCTTTGACATGTTCATGAGTAGATAGCTTCATAGATGCTCTCTAGGCTAATGACCACAAGGGGCTTTATAAGCCTAGTCATGCATTCTAAACTTCTGACACATTCGGGTACCCTTGATAAATATAAGCAGGGGCATGGGAGATGAACCATCTCATGAAGAGTCTGCCTATATGGGTTAGTGACACAGGTGCCAAACCAGGGATGAATTTCCTGTTCCCCATCCAATTGTCCAAGTTACACTTGAATTGGGTTAGGGAGGAACTCAGCTTCACATGGATGGGGATCCTGTTCCAGAGAAAGGGTAGCTTCTTGAATACATACCTGTATCTCCAGCAGGTCTTACTTAAATCACAGGCAAGGTTTAAGTCTTTAGAACAGGTAAGTCTGGTGTTGTTTGTTTTGTGGATATGCAGGAGGTCCATCATAGTGGGGTCTGACAATGCTTTGTATGCCAGGCATAGATCTCCCTTGAACAGCTTGTAGGAGATAGAATACAGGTATAGGGCCTTGAGGTGGTCAGCATAAGACATGTTATTCATGTCCTGTATTCTTTTAGTGAGGAACTGCTGGATATTCCAATTGTTGGATTTGCCTGGTTAGGTACATACCAAAGGGGACATTGAACTCGATGATAGGTCTGATGAATGCCAAATACACTGGAATAATGACTTCCTTGGAAACTAGGTGCCATACCTTTGTTTATAAGTTACTCAACATAGAATGATTTCCTCACTACTGTAGACATGTAATGGTCAAAGTCTAGATTACTGTCTAAATGTGCCCCAAGTCCCTGACTACTGGGTCAGCACTTATGGGTGTGCTGTCAGTATGATAATTACCAGCACTGGATGACTTCCGGAAGGATACTGTTATACATTTCTTAGCATTTAGTTTTAGTCCACGGCTCTGACACCACTTGTTTGTTTGTGTCAGCCCTTCTTAGAGAACATTTGTGTCAATAACAGCTCCTAATTTGCAATCATCTGCAAATCTAGGGTATACACACATTGTCCTATACAGATTGCCTTAAAGCACTACCTCTATACTCAGTCTCCTACAGATTATTAGAGGTAATCTATGCCTGGCATACATGGCATCCTTGGATCCAGCTCTGATGGACCTTTTGCACATCCACAAAATGAACAGCATCAGAGCGAATAAATCCAAGTATTTAAATTTTGCTTGAAATATAAATAAGACATGTTGGCAAAACAGATATGTGTCTCAGAGGATCCCCATGCTCTGGAACAGGCTTCCCATCCTGCAAAGCAGAATCCATCCCTAACCCCATTTAAGTGTAACCTTGACCAATGGATTGGAAATCAGAAATTCACCCCACATCTGGCCTCCATATCGCTGATAAAAAGAGGTAGAAGTAACTATTTCCAAACTAACTTACCCTCCCATACATTACCTTTAGAAATTTCCTAACTAACATACTCCCTTCTAATAAACACTCATGAAACATAGGAGACATCTGGGCTGGGTTGAAAGCCCTGGTAGTTGTTAGCCTAGTATATACCTGTGAACCTACAAAATGTCCTACCGCATTGTACTACTTCTTTTATCAATCACAAAAGGCTTTGCTACACCAATCTATGGCTTACCAAGCCTACTCCATTGTACACAGTTTTCACAAATGCTGCCCAAACTTAATGAAAGTAACAGAGTAGATGCTACTAGGGTCTAACAGGGCCACATTCATCTTATGTATGAGTTTGGTTCTGAACTGATAACATGTAGAGGTCTTGAGAAACACTATCACATTTTTTTACAAATCTTCTTACAGAGTATTTTATAAAACTCAGAAATTAAATCATCTAGACCATGGACCTTGTGTTTCTTTAATAATTTAACAACTATCAGTTCTTCATTGATAGGACTCTTAAGGATAGATAACAGGCAATTGAGTATGTCAACAAAGTCTGTTTTCTTAAGATAAAGGTGAGATTTCAACCTCCCACAGTATTATTATTATGTACTGGATTGGGATAATGATAAAAATAACCACATTTTCTTTAGGAAGCAAGCCTCCCACCACATTGTGAGGGTGACACCTTGTGTATTCTCTTACTGATCCAGGTCATTGCATCATAAAAAAACTTATTTCCTTAATAAGGACAATTTGGAGAAAAGCTGCACAGACATAATTCACAATGCTACACATACCACAAAACCACAGCGTAGTACACTGCACTCTGGCTTCAGATACACATTTATTTCCACAAGTGAGTGACACATGACTCACACATGTACTCTGTTGTCCACAGTAATGTTTGTCTGTTATGTTTGTGTATTCATACTTTGACACTCACTTTTTACATATACACAGTGGTGAATTGTGGACACCAGTAAATCTCCCTTCTTCTGACCCAAGAGGGCTTAGAGTCACAAGGTAGCACAGTGTCTACAGGTGTTGTCATTTACTCTAGGGTTCATGGTTCCGTCTTCACCACTCATTACAAATGTAAGTGTAGCTTGCATATTTTCCTTGAGTCCACCTGATTTTGATCTGGGTACTGCCAGGTTATCCACCTCCAAAAGCATGCTGGTTAATGGACTGTTGTATAATTTATTTATATTCTGTATTTTATTTTGCCTTTATAACACAGATTATAGATATAGGAGGTCATCCATGTCCATTTCAGTTAACCTAGTTAAAAAAATAAAAATAAACCACCACCACCACTGTAGCCAGGCAGGGGGTTTGTTGTGGTTGGGAAACTCCTGCGAGTTGGTAGGTGCATGAAGCGATTGTACTTAATATAGAAAAAAAGCTGTACACGGTGGTTTATACTTTTTAGCTGTTTCATAGACTGGATTATGCTGGATTTTGTACTCACATGAGTCATTAATAGAATGGCAGCAAGAGAAACTGGTCACCCACCTCATTCATTGTAAAGGAGTCTGTGTTCTGCTGCTGTGCAGTGGTGAACAACTACAATAAGAAAATATGGAGGCTTTTTAATTATGGAAAAGTACACTTGTACATTTATCAGCTGCAAATATGTTAAAGAAATTGCTGCTGATAAAGGTGAATTACACATACTTGGACTGAAAATTCCTTCACCTTTATTGCATAAGTGTTTTGATAAGTTGGTAATGCTATGGATTGGGACAAGAATTTTTTCTTCATTTGTCATTTGCAAGGAACAGTATTTTGACCTTCAGGTTCTCATCAATTTTTGTGTGACAATGCAATGAAGAACCTACATTTCTCAGGGGCTGTAAAGACAATAGAATACAGGATCTTAATCTTAATCTCTTAATCTTAATCTTCCTCTCATGGAAGTGTTGCTTGCATTCTTTTCCTAGTTGGTGAGGAATATTGTAAAAACTGGTCTGACTCAGCAGAGAAGAAGCTTGACCTGTTGATTTTGAGGGCAATTTTCTGTGGACAACTAGTGAAGTAGCTTGAGGCAAAGATGATGTCACAGTTAAACAAGTTAGCAATGAAAAAAAAATATTTAATACTTTATCTTGGAAGCCAATTATCAGTTATGTAACTAGTTTCTTTCTATTAGATTATATTGCATATACCAGGACAGTTCAAGGTTAAGAATAAATTGTTAAGTTCATTATGTTATGTGCTCATCCAAGTGGATAACCACAAAGTTAAGTGCATTAAGGAAAATTCTCACAGAGGAAGTTGAGTTTATTCTAGTACTGAATGGTTGAGGTAAAGTGCAAATGAAAATAAGTAAGTAATCTCTGAATTCTTTGAAATGACCATTACTTAATTATGAATTTTTAGATTCAGACTGTATTATTGTATTGACTGTATAGACAACTCTTAAATGTGTTGACAAATATCTTTCTTTGCTTCTAACATATCCTTATATTTTTTTAATTTCAGGTTTGTGCGGACTGTTCTTTTTTCCCTGCCTACAATGCCAAATAGCATGTGACATGAATGAATGCTGCTTGTGTGGGATTGGTTTTCCTATAAGAAGTGTCTACAGAGCAAAGTACAAAATACCTGTGAGTTCAGTGTTTAGGATGTGTTGAAAGACGAACTACACATATTTTAACTATCTTTAGTAATGATGATGTTCAAGAACACTGTATGTGACTACTTTTGGATGTAGTGATCCTTATTTAGAATGGGTCAAGGGTACAAAATATTTAATATATTATGACATTTTGGGGGAATAATACTGGGAAACTGTTCTACTACATGTGCTTAGATTTTTTTTTCTGGATTCAAAAGCAATGGAGTAAATGTATGTCAAAATTTAATTGGAAAATCTTCGACATTTTAAATTACTTACGCACTCTGAAATCTAACATACTGCAAGTCACAGTTTTATAATGAAACCCATAGCTCTTTGAAGCCAGCTATGGCATTATAGAAAGTTAAAGCCTTGGCTATGGGCCATGTGACACAAGTCTGCATACTGGCTTAGCCATCTGATGGAGATGGCAGCAGAGGATGGGTATATGCCCCTCCTGAGTGGGAAGGAAGGGGATAGAAAATGTTACATACTGTCATGGGCCTCTAGACAATAGTCACCAATGCAGCTGTACAGCATGGTTCTACATATCTAGCTTACTTAGTCACTGCTTGGGGCTAACCTTCAGCACAGGTGTGCAAAAACATGCACTCACATCAGGAAGGTGTTTCATAGATTCATAGATCATAGACTATTACTAGACAAATTACCCAGGGGACCTTTCTAAGCCAAGCCAAGTTTTCATGAAAGAATAATGATATCCTGCATCAATGTAGGACACTGAGGACGGGCATTTATTAGATACCTCTGCCCATAAGGGACATGGATGCCAGGACCAGTGTAAATTTCCTATTCCCCACCTCTTTGGTGATGAGTATTGCAAACCATCCTACTCTCTACGGTTAGAACTTAGGCCACTGTATGCACCATCATTACTGGGATACCAGCAAGGGCACAAAACACCCTCATAGATGCCTGTATGACAGCCCATCTGGACAGGCTGTGACAAAAGGAGATACTGCCAGCCCAGCTAGTTGGAATTTTGTAAATAATTATATATCATTTGTGAATATCAACATGATTTACATAGACATATGAGAAAGGGAGATACTGCCAGCACAGCTGTCTAGAATTTTGTAAATGGTTATGAGTCATCTGTGAATGTCAACATGCTTTATGTAAGATGCTTGTGTTACAAATGTATTAGAGCTGTACATCTTGCATATGTCAAACTAGGTTTGTACAGACATGTGTGTTGAAAAGATATTTTATAAAGTACTGAGCTTAAAGATCTATCCACAGTGTGCCATGCTGGAGGAGAACAGAAATGCATATGCACTATTGTAACTATTTAAATATATATATATATATATATATATATATATATATATATATATATATATATATATATGTATATATACATATATATATATATATATATATATATATATATATATATATATATATATATATACATATATATTAACAGTGGAAATTGGAACACAGGAGGTTAACTTCAGTCTAGTAAATTTCAGAAAAATAGCTGAAATTAAATTACTTTATGGCAGCAAGGAGACACAATGTCTATGCTTAGAAGATTTCTGTATTGTCTTGGAAGTATTTTATTGTTTTATGACTTTTAGTCTCTGACAAAGATCTGAGGAAAAGCCCTTGAAATTGTATTTTACAGGTAGATGCTAAATACTACCAGTTGCCATCAATGGTTGTTTTGGGCCTGGAGATTAAAAGTCAGATGACAAGAAATGATGTCATTCTGCAAGCTGGGCTCCATAATCGACTCTCCAGCCGACACAAGCATCCTCCAAAAGGGCCTCATAGAAACAGACAACTGGTGCCAGAGCCATGGCCTCAAGCTAAATGGCAAAAAGTGTATAGTCATCCCCTTTGGCAAAAACAAAGTGCCCACAAATTACCACATAGGTGGTACTCCATTAAGTACAGAAGAAGTAATTAGGGACCTGGGGACCCAAGTTGATAGCAATCTCTCATTTGACAACCACGTGGCCAAAGTGGTTAGAAAAACATTTTATATAGCCCACCTAATCATGAAGGGATTCACATCTAGATCAGGGGAGGACTTCGTGCCTCTTTACTCATCCCTTATCAGGCCCATAATTGAGTACAATGCCCCTTTTGGGATGTACCTTACCAGACATCTGCAGCAACTGGAAAGACCCCAAAAGTACCTCACCAAGAGGATCAAAGGGCTCAAACAGATGCCATATGCTGCCCGGTTAAAGAAACTCCAGCTCTACTCAGTGGCATACTGCCTGCTCAGAGGTGATCTGTGCCTGACGTATAAAGCCATGTCCAACCCGGAATTAATGGACATGCTGCACCTCAGAAAATCCAAATCCCATCGAGCTACGTGCTCGAGAGACTTGAACCTCAGCACTGAAATAAATAGGGCATGCTGGAGGGGCAGATTCATAACCCAGAGGCTCCCTTCACTCTGGAATAAAATCCTAGTCCAGGTTAGGCAGAGTCCCTCATTGACTCTCTTCAAGAGGAATCTTGATGAGTGGGTGGGAGATCGTAGGTTTACCCCGGGTATCACTTCTGTGTTACTGTTAGACAAAGGCACAGTGTACTAACCTCGAAAAAGGGCATAGCAAAATTAATTTAAAATTGGTGGCGAAAGCCAAACACACTCTGGCTAGGCTTATAAATGCCCTAGGGCAGATAGCCTAGTATGAACCTATGAACCTATAAGCTAGCCTAACATTAATATGTGAGGTATTAATTTAAGAAGTCTCTGCGAGAGAGAGACAGGAGTCTGTATTCTGTTTTTGACCTGACAACATCAGCTTGCATATCCATTCACCACATTTGCTTTGCTCTGATGACGTAAGTTATTAGGGAATAGTATAATTCTCTTAGATACAGTCAGGAATATAGCAAAGCTTAGCTTAGATATTTTTCTTTATTTATTTGAGACTGCCTGCAATGTTGTTTTAAATATTTTCTGTGATTTTGAACTCTGATGTCACTGTAAAAAAAAAAAAAAATATATATATATATATATATATATATATATATATATATATATATATAGTATTGTCTTGATCTTTTATTGTTTATTATTAAATATATTTAAACAACTCATTGTGGC